>NC_056725.1:1485976779-1486003489 GCF_019279795.1 Protopterus annectens | reverse complement strand
TACTGTTTTTAAAAAGGAAAATTTTGAAAAAAAGCATTGTGTTCCTGGATGGGGAAGAATTGTCCATCTAGGACCTGAGTATACTTCAGATACTGTAAGCATTGTGTTCCATTCTCCATCTATAATGGTCATACCTTCACAAAAAGCAGTCCATTATCTGCAGAGTTTGATAATCATTTATTTACTAGTGTTAGCAGGAATATAAACGTTAGTGGAGGTAATCTTTAAGGGACCCAGCCATCCCTTACAAGTTACGCACCTACCAAATTCATCTTTTATGGCTTTAAGTATATTGAGGGAATATATCTCCTAAATAATGTACAAACCCTTATTTTTTTACCTTCTTAATATACCGTGTCACATAAGTGCTGGTAACCAAACTTCAATAACTTTAATTGTTTCTGATGTGATAAATCTGTTTCTTGGAGCACACAAATAGCTTGGTTTAGCTTTTTTATATGAGTAAAAGTTTATTTTTAATTGAGGAATTCAGCCCATTAACATTCCATGATATTAACTGAAAAAACATTGGAAATTGAAGTACTAAAACCAGTCACCTGATCCTCAGCCAGTATTCCCACCTTTCCATCTCATTAATGTATCCAGTGACAGGAGATCTAACTTTTAGTTGTGATCTTGATGCCCAGATCTGTATCAGCTTTTTCCAAAAGTTTTTTTTTTTTTCTCAAAAAAAAATTTTATTAGGTATATAAAACAAGACATTAGGAGTTTTCTACATGAAAAATAGGTTTGAATAAACATATTGCAACTCTAAAAAAAAACAATCTTTCAGGAAAATTCACATATAATAATGATAACAAAAACATTACGAAATATATACACTATATACAAGTTAGGCATCCTGAAAAGAGAAAGGAAAAAAAAAAAAAAAAAAAAACCTGAAGTGAAAAGAAAGAGTATTGCGCATTTATAAATACAATAAAGGGAATAATATGAGAAAATGAAAACAGAAGTTAAAAGAAGAGAAGGAGAGAAGAAAAAAAATACCAGCATAAAACAATAGAAGAATTAAAGGCATTAACTATTGATAATATTTAAAACTTTTTCTAACACTAACTTTTTTAATGCCTTTTTTTTAGGACTTCTAACTATGTTCTTTTGAGCATCAATATATGAATAAGCCATTTTCTGAAAAGTAACCCAATTTAGTTTGGTACGATCAAGCCAATTTTGGGTTATGTAAAGTTTTAATAAGGAGCAAATAAAGATGATAACATGAGTATCTAATTTTGAAAGATGAATTAATGGAATATGAAGAATAGCAAATTCCCAGGACAATGTAGACTTATGGTACCCCATTCTCTGTAGTCTGACTTTCAAAGAGGTTCATAATCTATGAGAAAAATGACAATACCACAAAATGTGGAGGAGATCTGCTTGGGGGTGATAACAACATGAGCATGATGAGGATTTGTTTGGGTTAAATTTATTTAATTTATACGGGGTATAATAGGCATCATTGTTAATCATTAATTGTGTGTATAATAATTTTTCGAAAGGGATAAATTCCTTTGTATATCTGATGGCCAAGAGTTTCTGATACTCAGACAATCGGGAATTATAATTTAACCAGACATTAGACAAAAGACAATTGTGATCCATCATTAAGCTCTTTATCAACTTATAGGAATTTGAAAGCATTTTATCTGATGAAGATAATATTCTGATAATCGTGTTGAGATTATTCATTTGATGTTCTATAGGATCTATACATAAAAACTTATTTTTAATTATTACTCTTAATTGACGAAGAATTGGCGAATAATTCCAATTAACTTTCAAAATCTTACGCCAATCAGGTAAAGATAAGTCAAGATGTTTCAAAATATCTCCAACTTTTATTTTTTTTATTAGAGGATATTTTGTTAAGTTAAAAGGTTTGTTATCTATCATTATATTTGGGTTTAGATGAATTGGTTGAATACAATGAGAAATCTTATCTAGATTGCATAGTTTAAGTAAAGTTTGAAAAGCTTTAATCTTTTGTTTAATGAAGATAGACAGATTTTTAGTAGATATGATGTCCAAAGAGATAAAAGGAATAGCTTCTGGGTTTATATTTTTTGATATGATGTAATTATACCACATTTTTATCCATAATGAATTATTTATATGAGAAATATTCTTGAAATTAGATATGGTGAAAAGTTTATTAGATGAAACAATCAAATAATAGAGATATAGGTTAGAAAGACCCAAACCACCTTTATCCTTAGAAATTGATAATCTGGAATAGGAAATTCTAACCAATTTGGGGAACCATAAAAATTTAGCCAAAACTTTATTTACAGACTCAAAGAAAGATTTCGGAATTATCTGGTCAGACGAAGAGAAATGGTAAAGGAATTTAGGCAAAATGTTCATTTTAATTATGGCAGCCTTTGATAAAAGTGAAAGATTTAGATGTTCCCATCTGTTTATATCAGATAACATTGAGTTCCAAACTTTATTTATGTTATTTTGAAAAGAAGATTTATTATTGTGTTCTAAACTGATACCTAAATATTTTATACTAAAAGTAAACTGAAATTGATGATCTGAAAACAGAAATGGTTTATGTACTAAATGATTTAGAGGAAATATATAAGTTTTAGAGGAATTTAAAAGATAGTTCGAAACAGAAGAGAAGTAATCAATAGAATTTGTTATTTTTCTATAGTCAGATAGTGGAGTTTGAAAGTAAATTACTAGGTCATCAGCAAAGGCTGAGAAATAAATTTTCGTGTTAAGAATTCTAGGGACATTATGAAAAGTATTCTGAATAATATACAGCAACAAAGGTTCTAAATAAATGTTAAAAAGAAAAGGAGACAGTGGACAACCTTGCCTTGTTCCTCTGGTAATCTTTATAGGAGAAGAAAAGTGACCATTAATGTAAAGTCTAGTAAACATATCTTTGTACAATACTTTTAAAAAGTTTATAAAAAATAAAGGAATATTGAAACAAAACATAGTTTGAAAGAGAAAGTTCCAACAGACTCTGTCAAAAGCATTTGATGCATCAATAATCAGAGCATATATTGGGTTTGTATCTTTTTTAATAAGATGAATGATAGACTCTAAGGACAGTGTATTATCCCAAGCATGTCTGTGGGACATAAAACCAGATTGATCTTGAGAAATAATTGAGGGTAAAATCCGTTTCAATCTATTAGCCAAAATAGATGATAAAATCTTAATATCTACATTTATTAAAGAAATGGGTCTATAATTAACTGGGTCTGATTTTTCTTTATTATTTTTCAGAATTAAGATACCAAAAGTTAAAAATTACACTAACTGTTCACAGTAGCATACAACATGCAATACAAATTCCACATATAACAGTAAATAAAGAGAGGTAAATATAAAATTAACTATTACGAGATAAATTATTTACGAGGTATTTGACCACTTCCATGAAGGAGGTTTGTTGCCCCAATTAAGAACAGAGCTCACCAGTGCCTTCTCTCAAATAGCACTGAAGAATAACACAGAGTATATCAAATGTCATTGAACCGTAGAATGTGATGCCAAATAGTAACGTGCAAGGATTACATGCGTAGTTCTAGCTCACATTACATCCTACCGAGGCTCCATAGTCACATGCCCCAACAACTTCCACTGTACTCTCTCAACACCCTCCTCAAACATTTACACTATAACTACACAACCCCTGCCATTGAAAACATCCTCCCAGTACACACACTCCATTACCAAACCCCTAACACACTCAAAAATAAAATATCCCTAAGATACCATAAGCAATTTACTATGTATATAAAACATATCCTAAGCACCCTCTGTAAACTAGCCCTTGCTGGAGACATCCATCCAAACCCTGGTCCTCCCAAATCCAACCCAACCACAACCCCCCCCCCCCCCCCACAACTCAACTCCTAGCCAAAAATAAAACAACAGACCTACTTATAATGTCCCTAAACATCAGAAGCATAAGCAATAAAATCCAAGAACTACATGCCAGCATAAGCATATATTCTCCAGATATTCTCTTCCAAACTGAAACCTGGCTCAAACCTCACATCAAAAGTGAGGAAATACTTCCACCTGAATACAACATCCTTTGCATAGTAAGATTGTCCAAAAAAGGAGGTGGTGTAGCATTGATATTTAAACACCACCTCAATATTCAACTCCTGAACACATCTGCCCCTCACCACAACGATGAAAAAATCCTTTACGCCAATCTCAAACGAAACCCAAACAAAACAATCAATATCATAGGATGCTATTTCCCACCAGGGCAAAATATTACACCCCTAGAAAATCTCTTGAGCTGGGCTACTCTATCTCTACCCTAGGAAAACATCATTCTCGGTGACTTTAACATTAACTGGCTATCCTGTAATAACAATCTCCCAACCATTCACTTTAATCTCCATGGGTTCACTCAACTCATCCAATCCCCTACCTGAATCAACAAAAACCCTAACAATCATACCTTACTTGACTGGATTCTAGTCAATAAAGCCCCTCACTCTTACCGAGCACGCTGCTTACCAGACAGTCTTAGTGACCACTCCCCCACTTTCCTAATTTGGCACCACACAAACAGTCTCAAGCCCATTATCCACAGGCAAATATGGAACAAGTCCAACTTCAACCCCAACTCCTTCATCTCCTCCCATTAAATAAAGAGAGGTAAATATAAAATTAACTATTACGAGATAAATTATTTACGAGGTATTTGACCACTTCCAAGAAGGAGGTTTGTTGCCCCAATTAAGAATAGAGCTCACCAGTGCCTTCTGTCAAATAGCACTGAAGAATAACACAGAGTATATCAAATGTCATTCAACCATAGAATGTGATGCCAAATAGTAACGTGCAAGGATTACATGCGTAGTTCTAGCTCACATTACATCCTACCGAGGCTCCACAGTCACATGCCCCAACAACTTCCACTGTACTCTCTCAACACCCTCCTCAAACATTTACACTATAACTACACAACCCCTGCCATGAAAACATCCTCCCAGTACACACACTCCATTACCAAACCCCTAACACACTCAAAAATAAAATATCCCTAAGATACCATAAGCAATTTACTATGTATATAAAACATATCCTAAGCACCCTCTATAAACTAGCCCTTGCTGGAGGCATCCATCCAAACCCTGGTCCTCCCAAATCCAACCCAACCACAAACCCTAGTCCAAGCAACCCCCCAAAACTCAACTCCTAGCCAACAATAAAACAACAGACCTACTTATAATGCCCCTAAACATCAGAAGCATATGCAATAAAATCCAAGAACTACATGCCAGCATAAGCATATATTCCCCAGATATTCTCTTCCAAACTGGAACCTGGCTCAAACCTCACATCAAAAGTGGGGAAATACTTCCACCTGAATACAACATCCTTCACATAGACAGATTGTCCAAAAAAGGAGGAGGTGCAGCATTGATATTTAAACACCACCTCAATATTCAACTCCTGAACACATCTGCCCCTCACCGCAACAAATACGGAACAAGTCCAACTTCAACCCCAACTCCTTCATCTCCTCCCTGCAAAAAATTAACTGGTCACCACGAAAATAACTCAACCTAGACGAGGCTGTCCACTTCTTCAACAGTACCTTCCTCTCCATCCTAAACACCCATGATCCTGTAAGAAATGCCAAAGTCAGATCCAGGCATGCCACATAGTTACAAAAGACCACCAGAACCCTAATGAAATCCAGAGATAAGGCCTGGGAGCACTGTCGACTAACAAAAAATAACCCAGATAGGCAATCATTCCTTGAACTGCGCAATAAAGCCAAAAAGCAAATAAAATTAGACAAATCCCTCTACTATAAATCCATCCTAAACTCTACCAACCACAGCCCTAAGCAGTTCTGGTCCACTGTTAACATTATCCTCCACACAGGGAAGTTTGATAACCCCAGCCATCCATTCCCCCTCCTCCAGCAGTATTGCTAAATCCTTCAACAAACACTTCACTGAAACTATAACATCTCTAAACAAACAATACTTCCCTACAACAACCCCCCCAACTCCTAACCCTAAACCCCCCACTCCTCCTTTCTTCTTCACCTCAGTACCTATTCCAGCATAAAAAGACTATTGTCAAAACTTAAACCCACCAAACTCGCAGCTGACAACCTCCCCTCTGAATACTTGAAAATTACAGCTGATACACTAGCCTACCCAATTTCAATTCTAATCAACTGTTCCATAACAGAAGGCTATGTTCACACGATATTGAAAATATCCCACATCATTCCACTCCACAAAGGCACCCCCTCCACCAACCTCTCCAGTTACCACCCCATTGCTGTCCTCTCCCCTCTCTCCAAGATACTAGAAAAATGTATCAACACCCAGGTCTCCAACTGCCTCCTAGCTAATAATCTCCTCTCCAAATCCAACATGGTTTCAGGCCATATCACAGCACTACCTCCGCTCTGCTCTCCCTCACCAACACTATACTTCATCACAAAAATAATGGCCTCTTCTCTACTGCCGTATTTCTAGATCTCTCAAAGGCCTTTGACATGGTATCTCATGAACAGTAGTTCTCTACTCTCCCCAACCTCTCCTTCTCACAATCAGCCTACAACTGGTTCCACAGCTATCTACACGGATGTCAGCAATCAGTAATCTGGAATGATAACCTATCACCTCACCTCCCAATTACTCTCGGAGTTCCCCAAGGGTCTATCCTTGGCCCTCTGCTATTCACACTTTTCACTAACAACCTACATACTGCCACCACACAAACATCTCTTATACAGTATGCATATGACTTTACTCTCATCTGCTCTGCCCCCACTGTACCAGAGCTACAACAAATCACACAGGAATCATTCTCTTATGTAGAAAGGTGACTATCCAATGCTCAGATCCTACTCAATCCAAGTAAGACAAAACTTCTCCTGTTCCAACCTTCCAAAGCCACCCAAAACACCCCCCACTTCAACATTCTCACCCAAGACAATACCATCATCTCTCCATCAGAACACACAAAATTACTCGGTGTGGAAACAGACAACAAACTTAGATTTGACACCTACATATCTCTCACAATAAAAAAAGTTCACAAGAAACTTGGTGCATTCTATCGAAGCTGCCAATTCCTAACCAAAGCAGCTACAATCTCCATAGCCAATTCCCAGATAATCTCCACCCTACTCCATGCATTCCCCATACTTACCAACCTTAGACAGACAGACCTACACAAGCTGGATGCTTGTTAACAACAAAATTGCTAAATTTGCCACTGGAACCTCCTACCGCAACCATCATTGTATCTCCCTTAAAGAACAAAACTGGCTAGAACTTCCACAACTCCTTCACTTTAATCAACTCACCCTCACTCATAAACTTATTAACCACCCCCATAACATCCCTTCCCTTCAAACCCTTCTCCAACCCTATCACCCCACTAGGCCCCTAAGATCAAGCAACAAAAATCAGCTCACTGTTATCAAACCCAAAAACTCAGCAGGAGAAGCCATATTTTCATGTACCATATCTAAACTTACTCTTAACGCAACTATACTACCACCACTACTAACCACAGTAAGAATTAGCTAGTTGTCTTTACATCTTGTCTGACAATGTTGGTACTAATATTATAAACGACAAGAAACTATCTTAACTTGCAACATTTACTGTATATACTGTTGATAATCAATATCTTGTTATTGTATTAAAGCCAACAACCTGTAATGTTGTTTTACTATTGCTGCAACTTTGTATCTCTATTTGTCATGTACATGATGTGGAGTTTTTCTCCCCGGGCATCCGCTGAAAAAGGACCTGTGTCCAGTCGGAATTTCCTGGTAAACAAATGTAAAGAAATAAATATATAATACATTGTGGCAGGCCAAGAACTCAGAAACTTCAAAGCCATTCTACTAATAAATCAGCTCTTAGTTATATAATTCCATAGTATCAGATCTGTTCAGTTTATGACATGGTAGTAAGCTAGGAGAGAGGACCTGTCTTTTTTATGTCTTCAGCATATGTTTGAACAGAGGAAATGACTTAGGAGTATGCCCTCAGGCAAGTTTAGCAATAGATCTGGATGGGTGGACTGCTCTGCTTTATGTATTGCCAGTGATTGGATTGGGTCTGCTTGTCCCAACTTAGAATCCTATTTCAGTTTAACCTGCTCATCAATTAGAAATGTCATTGTCCCTTTGGGCAAAAATATTTTAAAGCTTACTAGGTAAATGAGCCTAAACGTAATCTGCAAATGCCAGTGATCTCTAGTTTTAGCACAATAATCATTTTTACACTAAATCTGGTTCCCCTCTAGTTTAAAGGACTTGTCAGGAGGCATATTTAAGTCTACTGAACAAGAACCGCCATCCACTGAGTAAAAAGCTTTTTTTTAAAACTATGTTGGCTGCTGTTTGCAGATGGCATTGTGATCTGCAGTGAGAGTAGGGAGCAGGTGGAGGAGACCCTGGAGAGGTGGAGATATGCTCTAGAGAGAAGAGAAATGAAGGTCAGCAGGACTAAGACAGAATATATGTGTGTGAATGAGAGGGAGGATAGAGGAATGGTGAGGATGCAGGGAGTAGAGGTGGCAAAGGTAGTTGAGTTTAAATACTTGGGATCAACAGTTCAGAGTAATGGTGAGTGTGGAAGAGAGGTGAAGAAAAGAGTACAGGCAGGATGGAGTGGGTGGAGAAGAGTATCAGGAGTGATTTGTGACAGACGAGTACCAGTAAGAGTGAAAGGGAAGGTCTACAAGAGGGTAGTGAGACCAGCTATGTTATATGGGTTGGAGACAGTGGCACTGACAAAAAGGCAGGAGTCAGAGCTGGACGTGGCAGAGTTGAAGATGTTAAGATTTGCACTGGGTGTGACGAGGATGGACAGGATTAGGAATAAATATATTAGAGGGTCAGCCCAGGTTGGTAGGTTTGGAGACAAAGCCAGAGAGGCAAGATTATGTTGGTTTGGACATGTGCTGAGGAGGGATGCAGAGTATATTGGGAAAAAGATGCTAAGGATGAAGCTGCCAGGTAACAGGAAAAGAGGAAGACCTAAGATAAGGTTTATGGATGTGGTGAGGGAGGACATCCAGGTGGTTGGTGTGACAGAGCAAGATGCAGAGGATAGGAATAAATGGAAACAGTTGAAATGCTGTGGCGACCCCTAATGGGAGCAGCCAAAAAAAGAAGAAGTTGGCTGCTAGGCACATTTGCTAGAGATCAACATTTTCTGTTATCCTCTACCAGAGTTATGTTTTGGTTTTGGACTTCAGACCCTTTGGAGTACAGGTGGGATACTGCAGGCTGCTCAGTTAATGAATCTTTGGATCTTTACCATTTTCTAAATATGGAAGGAAGAACACTCAAACTGGAGTAATATTTATCTCCCAGAGGTCCACGTCTAAGTCCTGAAAAGGACTCAGCTGTCTAAGTACTGCTCGGGACTTAGCTGTTTCTTTGAGTAGGTGGTCCTGTGGAGGACGTGAGGTAGTCCTGAGGAGGACTGTTATTAGCCCTGAGGAGGGCTGTTGTAGCCCTGAAGAGGGCTATTGTAACCCTAAAGAGGGTTGTTTTAACCCTTGAGAGGACTTCTTTGGCTCTAAGAAGAGCCTTTGTGGAGTGGTGGTTCTAAGAAGGACCTGTTTAGTCCTCACAAGGACTTTTTTGTGCTGTACAGATCCCATGTTGGTCCTAATAAGGACCTTTTTAGTTGCGAATGGGCAGTAAGGGTGGTCCCTTATTTATTGCCAGTTAGTCCTTAAAAGGACGGGTGTGTCCCCTTGTTGATCAAGGCTGGGCTATTGTTGGTCCTAAAAAGGACCGTTGCAGTCCTGATGGGTCCTATTTAGTCCTAAAAAGGACTCATTTGCCCCCTTATAGATCAAAGCTGGGTTCTGTGGTGAAATCTCAGTGGGTTCTAAAAAGAACCTTGGTAGCCCATAGAAGGACTGGTTCTGGCCTGTGGAGAAAGGGTTAGAAAACTGTAAGATTTACAAACAGCAATACTTAACAAACCAACATAAAACATGTAGAACATATAGACCAGATATTTAAAAATACAAGAGTCCTGGGTTATTGAGCTCTGGGCATGCAAGGCAGTCCCTGGTAAAAGAAGGATCCTGGAGACAGTTCAAGTCAAGCAATGTTCCTTTATTGTTCAGTCCTCGCAGGTTACAGATTTCAATCCCAACTACCTCCAAGCATTGTTTTGAGTAACTAAACTTACTGTACTGTGCTTACATTTATATAGATCAGAGGGTGTGTGTCCATCCAGAGAGCCAATCACATCTGGGTGGGGGTTTGGTTAAGGCATGGCCTTTATTGAGTACCTCCCATTGGTTGGTGTGACTTTCACTTAGGTCCATATTACTTTTCCATCCAGTTCCATTTTGTTGCCTTATATTAAGAATGGAAGAGTTTATCTTATTTCACGTGAAACACTCCACCCCTCCTTAGATTCATATGTTTAGTTTGTTTTTCTCTTAATTTTAACAATAATAACAGATAACGTATATTCATAGTGGTAACTGTTCTTTTGTTTATTGCATCATGTTATTAGAAGTATATAACAATTAATCTTCGTGTTAAGCCAATAAGAAAATTATTATCATAACCTCCTAATTACCAACTTAAACACCAGAAATAACAGACAAAAGACAGAACATAAACAATTAAACATTTTTTTGCTGTATCATAAAAATAAAAAAATGTTAAACCTGTGTCATTACTCAGAGTTCTAGTTTAAAAGCACTATGTTGTAATTCAATTCTAGTCTGGTTCACTTTCATTTCTATTTTTTATAATTTTAGTTTTAGTTTCAGTTAGTTTCATAGTTATTTTTATTATTATTTTTACTATTACTGTCATTATTTTTATGGTATTTTATTCTATTTCATTTGATGCTATTCTATTTTAATGCACATCATACCATCATGTCTAAGTGTAGTAGATGATGATAGTAGTTTATTTGACACTCAGTTTTCTCAACATTATCATTTTGAATTAGGGTAAGCCTTTATAGAGAGAACTTATCGCCAGTTAGAGGGGAAGGGGATTTGGTAAAGGGACTTTCTGAACCACTGGAGAGATTAACCTAGCCACTTACTAGGGACTAGTAAGGTATTCCTAAGCTTCATCTTTGAAGCTATATTGCCTCAGGGGAGATTTACACTCAAGCACCAAATCAAACCCAGCCCGGATCTATTAATTCCTTCAGCTAAAGTATTTGCATTAACTCAGAATGTTAACTCACGTGCAAGCCGACATACGGCTCCACGGAGCCGGCAGCATTCCCCTCACAGGGACCGTGAAACAAATTTTGACTCCAAAACTCTTTTTGCATGAACCCTGTTTTATTCCACTCAGATTGGGTCTGTTTCATAGCTCAGGGGGTTCTGGAGTCAAGGTCGATGTAACTCTACCCCGCAAATATAGCATAAACTTAAACCGCTGACAAACGAACAGGACAGATTCTTAACTGGACTTTTCAAGTTGAATGTTTAGGCTTAAACAGGGCCACGATCCCCATCACATCACATTCTCTTTTTTTCCACCCCAGCTAGGCACACTTGCAAACCGACCTATGGCTGCACAGAGCCAGCAGCATCCCCTTCACAGGGGCCATGAAACGATTTTTGCACCAGAACTTTGTTCGAATGAACACTCTTTTCAAATGAACCCTGTTTTATCCCACTCAGGTCATTTTTATATATCACAGCTCAATGGAGTGTAGGGAGTTGATGATACTTTATTCTATAATATAAGAGGTTGACAAACATCCAGGTTACTGCACATGGAGTACACTTCTGCACTTGTGGCCAAATGTATTACCATACATCCGCACATGATTCTGCCAACCTTCAGCTCCAAGGAGCAGGCAGCAGTCCCTCACTTTAACCACTAAACATATTCGGCGCAAGAGGCCGATTTTCAAAAAACTCCACACAGGAACATTCGTGGTGGAGGCTTTCTCATTTCTAATATCCAGGACCAATGTATTATATCGTGGAGATACAGTGTAACCTAGTTTAGTTTATAGTGTGACCCCTAAGCAGGAATATAACAGTAGTCTTTTCAGGTCTATACCCTAAGCAGGAATACAAGAATGAGAAGAATAATATTATGTCCATACTTCAATACATCAGATAAGGTAGTGAATTCAGTTCTTGGCAGCAAGATATGTAGGTTAATGTCAAGAGACCCAGGAGGGTTAAAATCGCAAAATAGCTCCAATGTGGGACGGGTCTCTGACTCGCACCTCATAAACAGTAACATACTACTTTGGGGATTTTATCCTTTTTATAGTTCAATAGCAGTTTGCCCAATGTTCAACTTGAATATTAATATCCCCCTAGTGGGATCACTCCCACACGTGGCCCAAGGAACCCCCCCAGGTGAAGCACTCCTCCACGTGGAACTGGTTGTGCCACTGAGAGATCTCGCACCCTTCAGCCATCCTACAGTTCCATGGAGCCAGCCACTCTCTCCCACTATGTACTACTAAGTGATTTTGGCAACAGTAGTTATTTTTAACTCATTCCCTCCAGTACAGCTCTTTTGATTGTGCACCTTTAACTCCTAGTGGGCGTGGCTTGAGTCTTTAAAAAATAAAGTTATCACCTTACAATTCTAACAAATACTCATTGACATAGGTCAAATATCAATACAATTGTGTTTGCCATCATGTATGCTTCAAGATAAAATATTCTGATACCTCGTATAGGGCATGGTTTTGGAATTATTAATGCAAGTATGAACAAGCATTATTTGACGCCTAGAGGAGCAGTAGAAGGTAACTGCAGATGCACCTGGAGGCATCACTCGGATGTAAAATTAGGCACAATTACACCCAATGTGAGTGTGACCCTGGGGGGTATTAGCATTGGGAAGTTAGTGGATACATAGTAAGGTGAGAGCAGGCTTGTCATTAGGGTTTAAACATAATTTAAACAAATATTCACAATAGATTGAAAGTTTAGTTAATAGGGGACAAAAGGTTACAAAAGACGGGGGCAAAAGTAGGACAAGACTTGTGTTAGTTTCACTATGGTTTTATTATGAAGTTAAGACACAATGGAAGCATAAAGGAAAAAGTTGTGTACAGTTCATAAAGACAGTACATTTGAGCACCCTCACATATGTAAAGCTCCTCCACATGGTGCAGGGCACACCACTGTGGTGACATGCTCAACCCAGCCGCACTGAGGCTCCACAGAGCTGGCCACTTTCCCCTAATGATTACCGCAAACAGTTTTGGCGCCAAAGCTGTTCTGAATGAGTTCCACACAGCAACACTCATTCTGTCATTTTTTAGGCTTTTTTAATGTGAATTTGGCACAATGGATTTGAGGTGTGGAGTTAATAATGGGCCTACTAGGGGGGCAAACGAATACATGTTATTGGCATTGCAGGTTTTGGTAATAGCTCAAGACTTAAGGCACCCTTATTCAATATCCAGTCTCACAGGATAAGGTAAAATATAATAAAATAGGATAAAATATGGTAAAATAATATGCTTTGAACCAGATTGGATTGTTGAAATTTTAGATAGACAAGTTATCAACAGGCTATACCACTAAGACAATAGGTTTGGGTACTCAACACATTTGAGCTAAATGGCAGGGACACACTCCCAACACAATGCAAGATAATACAGAATATAAACAGGAAGACCACAACCATTCTATTTCACCCCACACTTGCCTTCCTCCCTGAAGAAGCTTTTTGCGAAAGCATTGATTTTAAACTAGAACTCTGAGTAATGACACAGGTTTAACATTTTTTATTTTTTATGACACAGCAAGAAAAGGTTTGATTGTTTATGTTCTGTCTTTTGTCTGTTATTTCTGGTGTTTAAGTTAGTAATTATGAGGTTATGATAATTTTCTTATTGGGCTTAACACGAAGATTAATTGTTATATACTTCTAATAACATGATGTAATAAACAAAATAATGCTTACCACTATGAATGTATGTCATCTGTTATTGTTAAAATTAAGAGAAAAACAAACTAAACCTATGAATCTAAGGAAGGGTGGAGTGTTTCACATAAAATAAGATAACATCTTCCATTCTTAATATAACACAACAAAGTGGAACTGGATGGAAAAGTAATATGGACCTAAGTGAAAGCCACACTAACCAATGGGAGGTACTCAAAGGCCACGCCCTAACCAACCCCCCCTCCTAGGTGTGATTGGCTCTCTGGATGGACACCCCCCCTCTGATCTATATAAATGTAAGCACAGTACAGTAGGTTTAGTTACTCAGAACAATGCTTGGAGGATGCTGGGATTGAAATCCGTAACCTGCGAGGCCTGAACAATAAAGGAACATTGCTTGACTTGAACTGTCTCCAGTATCCTTCTTTTACCAGGGGACCAACTTGCATGCCCAGAGCTCAATAACCCAGGGCTCTGTTATTTTTTTATGCATCTGTTCTATGTGTTCTACATGTTTTATGTTGGTTTGTTAAGTATTGTTATTTGTAAGTCTTACAGTTTTTAACTCTTTCTCCACAGGCCAGAACCAGTCCTTCTAAAGGCTACCAAGGTTCTTTTTAGGACCCACTAAGATTTCACCACAAAGCCCAGCCTTGATGTACAAGGGGGCACAAGAGTCCTTTTTAGGACTAAATAGGACCCATCAGGACTGCAACTGTCCTTTTTAGGACCCACAATAGCCCAGCCTTGATCAACAAGGGGGCACACCAGGCCTTCTATGGGCTAACTGGCAATAAATAAGGGGCCACCTTTTCTGCCCATTCACAAATACAAAGGTCCTTATTAGGCCCAACAAGGGATCTGTACAGCACAAAAAGTCCTTGTGAGGACAAAAAGGTCCTTCTTAGGACCACCACTCCACAAAGGATCTTCTTAAAGTCAAAAAAAGGCCTCTCAAGGGCTACAACAGCCCTCCTTAGGGCTAACAACAGTCCTCCTCAGGACTACCGCAGGTCCTCCATAGGGCCATCTCCTCAAATAAACAGCTAAGTCCTGAGCAGGACTTAAACAACTGAGTCCTTTTCAGGACTTAGACATGGACCTCTGGGAGATAAATACTATTCCAGTTTGAGTGTTTTTCCTTCTTGATTTTATACTCAATCCACGGAGTGGGCTTCACTCGAAGAGCAAATGGATACCACCCACCTTGGTTTCCTTTTAACCACTTTCTAAATATAGTATTTTTGAGATTGCAAAAGCTTAAGGAAAAGGGAAACTTAAAAAAGTCACATCTTCCTTTTTCTCTGAGTTTTGCATCCTGCGAGAAGGCATAACACTCTATGCAGTAAGAAAGAGTTCAGTGTACATAAACATCGATAACATAAGCAGGTAACTGTCATAGAACAATGATAACTTAGTTGTCAACAAACTGTAAAGGGAATAGTATTTTCCTACCACCTGTTAAGAACTACTCTGTGTCTGCCCCAGTGCATTCTTGAATTCTTTTCTTGTTTTTGACCCTGTCATTTCCATTCCAATAACCTACTATGTTGTTTTGGGATGGAAAATGCTTGTTTTATTTTCTCCTTAGGACATTACTACATCTGGTTAACTTGTCATTCACTCAGTGTGAAATACCAAATATTGAAATATTAAAATACCATTTCCATGGGTTAAGTCTATAAACAGATACTTTGTATGCTTTCTAATAATTGCATGACATGCAAGTGCAGATCCCCAGAATCCTACCCTAAATACTTTTGCTGAATGCATTCACCTGAACAGCTAGAGTTTCCATCTAATTTGTTTCTCAACAATCTATTGTTAAACGGGCATCATAGTGAGATGTTAGCTTTATAGCAACTCTGTATCACCTCCTTCTAATAGCTTGTATCACCCCTTTTTAATAATGTGTATTAGCCCTTCTAATAACTCTAATATACCTTTATATCCATCCAGCAGTAAGATCTGTGCTCAGAGCCTAACTTGCTTGTACCAAGCGGTTGGTTATCACCTTAAATTTTGATCAAGTCACTTTATTATCATCACCAGACTGTGGCTGTGGTGCCAGGCCAACTCTTGAACTTCATTTCTGAACGTCTCTTCTCCTACCACTAATAACTCAACTAACATCATCAATTTTTTCTGACGTCTTCACAATGCTGCCACCTTCATACACTCAGTCACTGTTATTTATGTTGAATTTCTTATTTAATCACCAAAAACATAACTTTAATTAAACCTCTTGACACAGAGCAATTGGGGAAGACATGCAAATTTGTCAGGCACTATTGATCATCTAATTTATTTATTTTATTATATTTATTTATTTATTTATTTATTCTTTGTTGGCTGGATTAGTCCCACAAGGCTAGTAGCCTCTATTCCAGGGAGATCTGAGGTGACATTTAAGCTACTAGGGGAAATTTGTCCAGGGCATTGGGAAAATTCCCCCGTCATCATTGTTCTGATTGGGACCCATTTTGGAGGATGACTTCCTGTTTCCATTCTATGCGCCAAGGCAGACCACAGAAAGAGGGAGGTAGATGAAGAGAGAAGGAGATGATGGAATGGTGAAAGAAATGAAGGCAAAAGCAAATATCAAGATCCAAGAATGTGTGCAGCATTCTAAGGAAGTCTTTCAAAGAAATCTGTTTGATAGAGATGAGTCAGCAACTAATGGATATATAATTACAACCTTCCAGTCTAGAGGGTTGTGGGATGATCTACTTAAAGGAATGATGGTACAGAGAGAGTCAGAAAATGAAGGAGATGTTTCTTGAGGGGACATAATGGAGAAAATACAACAAGGAGGATGTAGAGGCAATCCTGAAGAATAGTGGTGAGATGTAAAAGAAAACATATGCAGAGAATGTAAAAGAAGACAAAAGTAGAGTAGCAGAAAAGAAGGCAGAAGAAAATGAAAAATTAAAGTATGTGGTAAGGACTCAAAGCAAAAAAAGACAAAGAAATGGACAGGTAGGACATGTGGGACAATTTAATAGTTCCTTTGGGTGCAAAAACACATGAGGGAAGAGCATTTATTCTTGTTAACAAAGAGACATTTTGTGACATTACATCTGACACTTTTTTCAATGGACAATTTTCTTGGAGAATATAAAAAAGAAAGACTTTATCCCATGGATTTTTTACCATAGCATTTAAGAGGGAGCAACAAATGCATGTACAATTTCAAACAGAGGTGGAAAGAAAGACTCTGAAGGGACATTTGAAAACTTTATGTAAAGAAGTACTGGATATTGCAAAAGTTTATGATAAAAGGGGTTTATATATTGGTGGATGGAATTCTAATATTGTGTTAGAGATACAATTATGCATATAACAAGCATGATAAATGTGGAAGAGAATAACTCATAACATCTTTTTGTTTTTTTGTGGGTGGAAAAAAGGACATTTGATAAGTAACTGCAATGAAAGAAAATGTTTTATCTGTGGGGAAATGGGACATGATGCAAAAAATGTGAACTGAAATGTTATAAACGTAACACAATCAGACATTTATGGATGAATTGTAAAAGTGAAAATAACAGTAAGGAAAAACAAAAAGAGAAGGAACAAAATGAACAAAGAGAATAAATTTTAGAAGCAGTAGAAACTGAAGAAAAAATACATTTACACAAATGTTCTCCAGGAGGGGCTGAAACAGACAAAAAAGTGTCAGAGCCACTGACTAAAACTAAATGCTAAGAAATGAATAATAGCATCCTACCTCTTAGAGTTGACCCAGTAGCCAGGGACACTCATAGATAGTAATCTAGCCTTTGATCATGACATGCCTATATTGGTGAGGAACTCATTATGTGTTGCACAACTTATAAACAAAGGTATGGCATCTAAGTCCAAGGAAGTCATTGTTCCACTGTATTTGGCATTCATCAGACCTATCATTGAGTACAGTGCCCCTTTGGTATGTACCTAACCAGGCATATCCAACAATTGGAACGTCCACAGAGGTTCCTCACTAAAAGAATACAGGGTGTAAGTAATATGTCCTATGCAGACCGTGTCAAGGCCCTATCCCTGTATTCTGCCTCCTACAGGCTTTTGAGGGGATATCTATCCTTGGCATACAGGGCATTGTCAGATCCCACTCTGATGGACCTCCTACATATCCACAAAGCAAACAGTACCAGAATTTCCCATTCTAGATATTTAAACCTTGCCTGTGATATAAATAGGACCTGCTGGAGAGATAGGTATGTATCCCAGAGACCACCCTGTCTATGGATCAGACTCCCCATCTACGTGAAGCAGAGTTCCTCCATAACCCAATTCAAATGCAACTTAGACAATTGAATGGGAAACCAGAAATTCATCCCTGGTTTGATACCAGTGTCTCTAATGGACACAGGTAACCTGTAAATGGTTCATCTTCCAGGCCCATGCTTACACTTATCAAGGGTATCAGAACTTGTCAGAGATTGGGGATGCATGGCCAGGCTTAAAAAGGCCCTTGTAGTCATTAGCCTAGGAAACAGCTATGAACCTATTAGATAAGAAAAAAATAAAACAATAAAAAGGACATAGAAGAAGGTTCTGAAATAAGTGGTGAAAAAGACAGACTGTAAGGTAGTAAAAGGGAAAAAAGAATTCTATTGGAAAAAGGGTAAACGACAGGAAAAGAAAATGTAAAGGGATAAATACAAAAGAAAAAATAAGGAAATGGATGAAAAAGAATACATATTGATAGCTAAAGATTGGGGCTTGGCATAAAGGTTGAGGTATTTGACTTACAGACAGAAGGTGCAGTGTCTGAGTCTCACCTTTGGAAGGAAATTGATTAGGCTTAGAACAGTCTATGAAGAAAGTTAACACAGTAATTAACTATTAACTTATGAAACCATGAATCTATGGAGAAGGGAAAATGAAAATTTACAAGTGCTTTCTGTACATGTGAATAGTATTAATATAGTAAGAAGAATAGGGATTTTGGAGTGGTGATGTAGGTGTAATTATATTAGAAGACACATGATTTTTAACAAATGAAATATTACAAACAGTGAAAGTATGGGAGGAAAGATAATCTGGAATTTGGGAAATAAGAGCTGTTCCGGAATAGCCATATTATGCAACAATACAGTAAAGATATTACATGTAACTTTAGCAAAAATGGAAAGATTAACCATTGTAGATTTAAAATGGAAGGAAGATGTACATAGAATTATAACATTATATGCTTATACTAATTGTAAAGAAAGGGAAAGCTTATTTTTCAGATTTTCAAGTATACAGTGATAAATACAAATATTATAATAGCAGGAGACTTCTACTGTGGTTTTAGAGCCAAGTGTAAAAAAAAGGAAATGATAAAGAAACTTGTTAAAAGTTATACGATGTGATAAGTTAAAGATTTGGGACAAAATTTTCAGAGACTTATAAAAGGGTTATGTATAGAAGTGAAATTGATTATTTTGTAGTATCAGAAAGTTCACTTATATGAGAAGGGGAGCTAGTTGAAACAGGATCTATTGATCATCTTCCAGTCTTGCTAGAGATAAAGGAAAGCAAGGAATATATAAAAATAGGCAAAGAAATAAAAAGGATAAATGAGAAAGCATGGAATGAAGATTGAAAGAGATTAGTAATACAGTTATGGAAAAAATCACATTACTGCGAGAACATTTTATAAAAATTGGTCTGAATGGCTGATGATATTTAGGGAAAAATATAAAAAAATATTTTTTATAGTGGCACTATTATGCGAGAAAAGTAGAGAAAGAAAAATACACAAATATATAGCGATATAATGGAAGATTTAGAACATAATGATAGAAAGTATTTTGACAAAGAAAAAGAATTATATGAAAGAAATCAAGGAAAAAGTTCACAAATTATTATAAAAGCAAAGATATTTTACAAGGAAAAACAGAAGGAGTATTGAGTTACTTAAGCAGGTTAGTAAAGGGAGATTGTAGAGTAATGAGAAAAATAAGAAATTAAAATGAGAAATAGAAAGAACTCAGGAAAATATCATGAGTAATATAGTGTAATGTGTACAAAAATGTTTAAGGAAGAAAATAAGGTACTGGAAAAAAATACGGAAAATAAAAAAGTTAACAGGAAAAGAGAATAAAGGGTTGGAAAAGTAGATTTCTTTAAATTAGCTACATAAAGTATTAGGACAGGTAAATATCGATTTAGCTGCAGGACTAAATGGAATAGGGTATGAAATGTATAAAAAAGGGATTGACAAAAAATATTTTTAAAAGATTTCGAATGAATGGTTAAGTGAAGGTTTTATATATAAGGAATTATGTAGTGGAATACTTAAATCCATGTGGAAAAAGGAAGATAGAAGACAATTAAAAAGCTGGAGGCCAACAGTATTAAACAATAACAATTATAAGATCTTTATGAAAATAATGCAAAAGAGATTTGTAACTAAAATGGAAATACTGTGGAAGATAGCATATATAGTATAATGGGGATGGGTTTTCAAAAATTATTAATGACAGAGAATTTGTGGATGGCATTATAAGCAGAAATGAAGTGAAAACCATGATAGAATACCTTAATAAGGCATTTGACATAATTCGGCATGAAATCTTATGTTGAATAATGAAAGAATATAATGTAAGTAAGAAAGTTAGGAAATTACTACAAAACACAAGATTATCCACCACCATGGAATAACAGCCACAGTTCGAATACTAGTTTCTTCAATTTATTACAAAAAGGATTAAGCACATTTGTCTAAAATATATGACTTCATCAGAATCAATCCTGTTTTACACATAAAAAACTTAAATATCCCTCTTCACATATCAAATGATCTCCACATCCAATCACAAACCTACCCATCCAAAATATATAAAAAACAAAGATTAAAAACCTTTCATATGTTTTATAAAGGTTTACTGTTAAAGCTTGGAAACTGCATTGATCAACCGGCATATGTTTGACTTGCAATTTTCAAGTGGGCAGAATGTCAAACCTAAATCAATCGACTACACTACAGTGAATGGGTAGTGTAAGTCGAGAATTTGGGTTTGACATTGTGCAAGGGGATCTCAGTTCAGTGAGGAACAGGGAATTAGCCCATTTCCTCACTGAAGTGCAGTCTCAGAGTTGATACATTTAATGTGCAGAGGGTGTGAGGAGGTGCAGGGGGCATAGCCCCCCTGCAAAACAATAGAATTAACTTACCGTTGACTGTATAGTCTAATGGTACATTAATGTGCATAGCAGGAGGTGAGTGACTTCATCACCTGCTATGTTGAATACATCAGACCAGAAGGTTCGGGTATGTCATTTCCGACGTTCTGCTTTTTGGCCATGTAGGAAATCGACATTATCCTTTAACATTCTGATCAGTCGATGGAAGCATTTTCCAGATTATGATAGTAAACCTTTTATAAAACTAATAATATATAATTACATTTGTGAAAAAGAATGATGTTACATTTTATAGAATATTTTGTATTTTAATGCCGCATGTTTGACCATATAGGTGCATTATTGATTAGTGAGATCAGCGGTTTCAGAATATATAAAACCTGAGAATTAGGCTTAAAGTAACCGTATATTTATTTATATATATATATATATATATATATATATATATATACATATTTTTTACATATATTATTTTTTATATATATATTTTTACATCATATTATTTATATACATTTTTTACATTTAGTAGATAGTTTTATTTATCAGTGATACAGTTATATGGATTATTTAAAGTTGAGTTGTTGTTAAGATAATATATATTATATATTATATTTTATATTACACATTTTATATATTAGATACATATATTTTTACATTTTTGTTATTATTCATAGTGTTTATGTTTTGCCCAAATACTCAGAAGTGAAACTACATAATCAATATATAGTTCTTATGTTTTTCGCTATATGATAGTTAGATATCTGAAGAAGACATTGCAGGCAACATGCTGTCAGTAATTACACTCCTCTTTTTTATACTGCCATGGCATATTCACTTTGATATATTTTTATATATTGGCGTAATGTGAATCAATGTAAAGTTTCATGTGAAGAAGCTAAGGTTGACCTAGATAAGCGTGCCATGAAGCCAAAACGATACGAACTGTTTTTCAGAAGCATATAATAGATAGATTTGTTGGGACCTCAAATCCTAAAAGTTACATCTTCCTTTGGAAAAATCCTACTTTATTAACAGCTGATTGTGCCTATAAATCACAGTTTCGGATTTGTTTGTTTGTTTGTTTGTTTTTTTGTGTATATTGCCACAGAGCGAATGGAGCGAATAAACACTTATTAAATTAGTTTTTCAAGCTGAGAAAGTAAAATGAAGATGTACAATGAATATTATGCTATGCATTGGTTTTATGCAGTTTTGCAGCATGATTGGGCCATTAAAAAATTGATGAGCTAATTATTAATTCAAATTAACTTAATTTAATTAGTTGAATTGCTGTTTGCTTTTCATTGGTTGTTATACACTATATAAGAAGCGTTTCATTAATGTTTAAATAGATCTGATGAAGCGTGCACAGTGCACGCGAAAGCGCTTATCCTTATTTTTGTCTTCATTTATGTGTCATTTGGAATAAAGTCAGAGTTTTATCCTCACTTCTCGTGGTGTATCCTTGAAGTTTGCATTTCTGATTTTATAGAATATATGACCTCAATCTTAAAATGCTAGTGATCAAAGTTTGCTTGTTTAGACCCGGGAATACTTTAGTGTTTAACTTGAATTGCCATAGCAACTCCCTTTCTTCAATACAGTCCTCCCAGGGACCACATCTAGGGTCTTTATTTACACAGTCAAGACCAAAAGACTTGAAATAGTGGTCCGAATTGTGATTTATTTGTTTCACCGATTATTTTTTTGAATTATTCTTTTTAATATCTAAGCAATGTTCATATAGGAATTCTTTGAACTTTCTCTGGGCTTTACCCACATGAAATCCATCACATTTACTATACATAGCAAGATATATAACCCCTTGGGTATAATGTGTGCAATAGAAGGTCGACTTCAGTTTAATTTTATTAACAATTACAGAGTTCTCCTCCAACAGGAATTTACATTGGGTACAAAATACACATTTTCCAATACCAGCAGCCTTGTTACCAGTCCCTTTAAATACATCCTCCCTGGGATTCATGAAGCTCGGCACAAGGCCGGCGCAAGGCTTGCGCCGGCCGTGCGGCATATATATGGAGTAGTCATGCCATATGCATATTAATGAAAGCACGCAGCCACCACAGCCACGTGCATAGGAAACGTGCGTGAGTGCAAGGGGCGTATCGATGTTGCACAGGGAGGCATGTCAATGTCGGCTGTAGAGGAGCAATCTAAACTGCTGAATATTATATTCCACCAGCAATAGTACTCATACCTATCAGTGTCCGTGGAGACTGAAACGTATGCAAAGCAGAGTCCCTGCGAACAGAAAATAAAGAATCAAACACAAATGCACGGTAGGGAATAACGGGTCCCTACCCATGAACAAATGACATGAAAACCATGTGCCCGTAGTCCAACGTAGTGTTGATAGCTATACCATGTGGAAGTGAAACGTATCATATGTTAGCGTGCTGCCAGTAGGTACATCCAGTCCAACGGAGAGGGTCACCAGCCGACCCATAATGTGAGGGAGGGAACATAGCTGTGCAGATGTGTCCATAACAAAATACACGAGGAGAAATGTAGATATATGTAGTGACCGTATGTCTGAATCATATCCCACAAGCCATGTAATAGTCACATACAAAAGGTATGTCCGTATTTCACATATCAAATGTGATAGGAAATAGCATACGCATGTAAACGAAACAGAAGGAGCTTATAAACAGCCATAACTATACGGACACATGTAGGCTGAAAGGAACAGTATGATCCGTACCGTCGACCAAGATTACCACCTGTCCCACTTTGTGAGCGATAGTCCCTCTGTGGGCAGATGTGTCCTGACACAAACATGTAAAACTGGCAAATGTCCAGAGAATATAGGAAAAAATTCTTCCGTAGACGTCATGCAATAGTTGCATTAAACATATTTCACTGGACGTGTATTACATAAATGTCATAACAAACAGAAGAAGATACCAAAATGCTACAAGAATAAGCTTAGATATAGGCAAGAATTGTAAGTTCTATCTGCCGAACTGACCATGGGTATGTGTCAGCCTGTAAAATATGCTGTGTTCACCGCAAATGTCACAGTAGGGTTGCCACCTTTTCAAATGGCCAAAGTGGGACATGTTTGGTACAGACATCAGATTTTGCAGGCCGACACATACCCACGGCCAGTACAAAGGACAAAATGTAACTGTTTTGCCTACAGAAAAGCGTATTCTTGTAGCATTTTAGTTGCTTATTCTGTTTCTCATAGCAATCAGGTATTTCAGATACAGAATAACTGTTTAATGCAACTATCACATAAAATGTAAGAAATAAGTTTGTCCTAAAATCTCAGGACATTTGCAATGTTTACAATTACATGTCAGGACACAACTGCCCAAAGAAGGACTGTCCCTCACAAAGTGGGACAGGTGGTAACCCATGTCACACTGTGGCCAATTGAAAAGGTGGAAACACAACCGTCGACTGTGGGGAGGCATTGTCCACAACAGTCGGACATGTGTAAGGAATAGCTTGGACATAGGAAAAGGTGCCATCCTACCAATGAGTAGAACAGGCTGGCAAAATCCAGAAGGCAGCTGTATAATCCGAACGTGTATGTGACACAGTCGAACGGGTAGTACCTGGATACACCAACCAAGTAATGAAAGTGAAGTATGGGCATGTACCTATGTGCGTGAGGTATAGCATGTGGAAAGCAAACATGGCAGGGTAGTCTACACAACCACAAAAGGTACCCGACACATGTAGGGTAGTCAATGTGTAACTCTGGCCGTGTCATGGGCCAACAACCAAAGTAGTGCTCTATGAGGTGTGAGGAATTCGCGTGTGAGGGGTGGGTGTTTAATGGTAAATTCCTCAAAGGCGATACTGTATCGTATGCAGAAAAGGTGAACCGAGGGTGTACGAGGGGGCAGCGGGTGAAATGGAAAGAAACACAACCTCATGTAGAAACAGCTGCAAGACAAGCAGACAGGCCATAGTGTAGAACACAATCCCACAAACATATGAATATGGAAATATGCGAGACAAATGTATAGATATGGCACCGTATCCCATCATGATAGGCTTTGTACAGATGTTTGTACAGATGTTTTGCACTAGGAGGTTGATAGGTATGATCAGAAACAGATACATGTCTGAGGAAACAGCATTATCGACCGCAAGATAACTAGAAGGTATGAAAAGCGCTGCAGTAGGAAGTTCAGTATTGTCCGCAGGTATGTGCTGACATGTCAAATGACACAGCAGTCTACATGAGGTACCTATAGGGCGTCACCTTTACCAATGATGACAGTGGGACATACCCACAGCCATGCATACACCACAAATAGACATAGCACACAGCAAAGCCTAGGCCATGATACACGAAGCCTCCAGCGTGTATGGATTGAGTGAGAGTACAGCAAGGAAAGATGACTGCCAGGCTATTCAGCAAACACCCGTAAGGGCATGCAAGACCACCTGTAACATGAACATTGCACGGACAATGTTGGGATTTGCAACATACCCCATTTGTATGTGTAAGCTTATGCAAATGATGTAATTACGCAATACATGAAACAGTAAACTGACCGTGCAAGAGCAGAGTTATGTGCAGAAATGTACCCGGATGTTATGGGATGACAGCTGCAAATACAGTATGAATACAGTCAAAGAAGCATGCCAGTGTCCATGTCCAAGGCCAGTGGCGGCTTAGTCCATTGGATATCAATAAACCTGTAGTTGTCCTCCCCCGATCCCTGGTGTGGAAGCGTAGCGCAGCACCACGAGAACGCGCAGCACTTCAAAACAAGACATATGGATAATATACATACAAAATGTAGGTTTAGTTAGATGTTAGTACGCCATGCAGATGAATGACAAGCTGGAGACAACATGGCTACTGCATACTGGTACTTGTGCGTGGAAGCGCTCTGTCAGAGATGTAACGAAGCATTTGTAGGCAATGTGAGGCAAGTAAGGCTGAGGATAGTGAATCACAACATGTCATGCCATATGGGCCAAGCCTGTACAGTGTAGTGTAGGTTAAGGGGACTATTAGAGTAGAAGATAGATGACAACATGAATGTGTATGTATAAAGCACTGTAACCTCACCGGAGCAGTGTCAAATGTGTGCTGTCAGTACTCCATGGAAGAGGCGTGTCATGAGCTATCCTAGGGAACGTCAGGAGACTGACGGCATATGCCATGGATACCACCGATGTACCCTGCAAACCTGCCCACAGTGTGCCTGCGCCCGTGCGCGCCAGTAAGCCCGAGTAAGCATGTGTGCACGAGTGTTAGCCCGTGTGCAGGTGTGGAGTGTGGAAGAACGAGTAACCTAGTATACGAATGGTGAAGCCCGTGTAATGTCGTCTATGTGTTTGTAAGCATGTATACATGTGTACTACACACATCACACATGTACTGCACACACAGACACACATGCTGCCAATACTACACACATCAGTGAAATGGCACATGGATGGAGAATACATCATCAGAAGTAACAGTGCTGTAAACTATGCTACAGTGATGGTCATAGCTGCAATGCATCATGCCTGCTGATATAATAAAACCTTTTGGAAAAGTAACCAAAAAATTGGGGGGGTTGTCAGACCTACAAGCCCAGGGTTGCCTAATCAATGCAATTTTAAACCCCTGTGAGCCCCGACACTTTTTCAAGGTTATCAGGCCCA
>NC_056725.1:1485960897-1485976279 GCF_019279795.1 Protopterus annectens | reverse complement strand
GTGACTGTGAACTTTCATAATTCTGACCGTAACAGTTACATATCTGTATTCCAGTTTACGGACTATTGTGAAACACACGTTCACCTTTACATATTTAAATGTGTGTACAGCAGGAACGCTTTCATTGCACTTTCAAGTTATATGTGCAGTGGTCGTAGGTCAACCGGGACTTCATTCACGTTGGCCGGATGCTGGAACCACTATTCTATTGGTGTTCTCCCTCATTGATATGCATACCCATAGTACTTAGCTACATCAACATACACCTCACCGCTTCACCTATAACACAGGCATCCATTCTCCTGCTGGGAAAAAGGTGGTACTACATATTACACATTCTCTATTGCCTACTGCTGTGGACTCCGGCTGCATTGTTAATCACTCCGAGGATATGCAGAACACCAAGGCATATAGTCCAGCCACATACAGGTCTTTGATTGTCAGGGTTTTCATGTAGTGATCTGGGTTTAGGCTTGTCCTCCTAGTGAACGGAACTTCCCTGGCCGAGTTTAAATGTCAGACGAAGCATATGGACAGGGATTATCTCCCTATTTTGAAGTTTTACCTGTGTTTATAGACACAGGTGTTTGGGCACCTGTCAGCAGCTTATTCTGTTGGCATTACATATTATGGGTGGGGTTGTTACAGTCCATACTCCATGGTGAGGGGTGTTCCCATTCACATTTGACTATTACCTGTATACAGTCATACAGGGATTATTATTTTTGGACATGAAGTGACTAGAGGTATGCAGTTGTACATTACACAAGTGTAAAGGGCTGTTCCTGTAAATATGTACGGACCATACCTCTCAACCTCTTAGAGTACCGAACCTGCGCAAAACTTACATGATGGGGGGACAATTAGGGACACATTTTAACGATTGCTCTTACAAGCTTAGAACGTTGATAGAATGCTAGGTTTTGCATTAGCATGACTTTTCTGCAGGTTGTGGAGTCTTATGCTCAGGATATTTCTCATTATTTAGTGACGTCAGTCCTCAGCTATTTACCACACTGGTGCAGATTGTCGGAGGCACACACCAACAATATGGGGCGAACCTGTGGTCATTCTTAGGGTTGCCACCTTTTCAACTGCCGCATGTTCTGTAGAGATGTCAGATTTTCCAGGACAAAACATACCTACAACCATGCATAGTACAGAACTTTAACCTTTTTTGTACATATAATAGCCTATTCTAGTAACATTTGAATTGCTTATGCTACTTCACATGACATATAGAGGATTCATATATAAAATAACTGTTTTATGTGACTATTAAAGTAAATTAGGAAATTACATTGTCCTAAACTCTCGGGCCATTTGCTATGTCTTGATTTTTCTCACAGGACACAACTGCCTACAGTGGGACTGTTACTCGCAAAGTGGGACAGGTGGTGACCCTAGTCATTCTGCGAATATCTGGACAGTTGAGTGGTATGGCACGGACCTCTATAATATGCTGTTGTGTTCTGGCACAGCAGTAGCTCAGCATTAAAGGCTGCAGTCGGAACGTGCTGACAGACAGTTGGGTTTCAGACTTCATACTCCAGACATTAATGCCAATGTGCAAACTGTTATTCTATCAAATGTCTATGATTCTAAGAGCTATCTTTACAGATTGTCCCTGTTTTTGGACCTTTGTCTCACTTATATTCATGGCTCTGTCCAGATATCTTGCTGACACAGGTTGACAGGCATGGTCAGCCACGACTGTACACAGTCAGTGTCCCTCACACTTGATCAGGGTTGACCTGTTTACGTCAGTGTCTTCCTCACCCTCATGCCGTTTTCCACTTTGCAAATGTGTACACTATATTCTCCCTCCTATTCATGTCTGGACACGTGTGTCACGGGAAGGTATTTTATCCTGGGTGGTAGGTTATGCATGCCCACTTAGGGCTGGACAGTGTTATGGACCTCCACTGCACGTTCTAACTTGTGTCCAGATATCTACTGGATTGGACATCATGTCGTCATACCCATTCTACTATTTACACAAGTTGGTCATCCCATGAGGGATATCCCAAAAATTGGACTAGACCAAAACAAGTTAGATAACGAAGATTTTTGTGGCTTCATGAAAACGTGCAGGGGGTTTTACATGCAGGGGATACATGGTTTGCAATCCTGACACTGCCTAGGGTGACAATACCTACTACATATGCGTAAGGGTCACTGTGTTTAGCTGTTTCTGCAACAAACCAGTGGACCGAGTACGGCTGGATTTGGTGGACGTTCTGGTATGGTGGCAGGTTGTGTGTTGTGGAGGGTATGCTGGGTAGGCTATTATGCATCCAGGTGTGTTGCGTTTGTTATGGCCAGTTCCATCAGGACCCATCTGTGGGTATGTGACAGTGCCGTATCTATACATTTGTCTCGCATATTTCTACACTATGGCCTGTCTGCTTGTCTTGCAGCTGTTTCTACATGAGGTTGTGTTTCTTTCCACTTCACCTGCTGCCCCCTCGTACACCTCCGGTTCACCTTTTCTGCATACGACACAGTATCGCCTTTGAGGAATTTACCATTAAACACCCACCCCCTCACACGCGAATTCCTCACACCCCATAGAGCACTACTTTGGTTGTTGGCCCATGACATGGCCAGAGTTACACATTGACTACCCTACATGTGTCAGGTACCTTTATGGTGGTGTGGACTACCCTGCCATGTTTGCTTTCCACATGCTATACCTCACGCACATAGGTACACACCCATACTTCACTTTCATTACTTGGTTGGTGTATCTGGGTACTACCCGTTTGACTGTGTCGCATACACATTCGGATTATACAGCTGCCTTCCGGATTTTGCCAGCCTGTTCTACTCATTGGTAGGATGGCACCTTTTCCTATGTTCAAGCTATTCCTTACACATGTCTAACTGTTGTGGACAATGCCTCCCTACAGTCGACAGTTGTGTTTCCACCTTTTCAATTGACCACAGTGTGACACAGGTTACCACCTGTCCCACTTTGCGAGGAACAGTCCCTCTTTGGGCAGTTATGTCCTGACATGTAATTGTAAACATGGCAAATGTCCTGAGATTTTAGGACAAACTTATTTCTTATATTTTATGTGATAGTTGCATTAAACAGTTATTCTGTATCTGACATACCTGACTGTTATGAGAAACAGAATAAGCAACTAAAATGCTACAAGAATACGCTTTTCTGTAGGCAAAACAGTTTTCTGTCCTTTGTACTGGCCGTGGGTATGTGTCGGCCTGTAAAATCTGAAGTCTGTACCAAACATGTCCCACTTTGGCCATTTGAAAAAGTGGCAACCCTACTGTGATATTTGCAGTAAACACAGCATATTTTACAGCCCGACACATACCCACGGTCAGTTCAGCAAATAGAACCTACAATTCTTGCCTATATCTAAGCTTATTCTTGTAGCATTTTGGTATCTTATTCTGTTTGTTATGACATTTATGTAATATACGTCCGTTGAAGTATGTTTAATGCAACTATTGCATGACATCTATGGAAGAATTATGTCCTATATTCTCTGGACATTTGCCAGTTTTACATGTTTGTGTCAGGACACATCTGCGCACAGAGGGACTGTCGCTCTCAAAGTGGGACAGGTGGTAATCTTGGTCGACGGTACGGATCATACTGTTCCTTTCGGCCTACATGTGTCCGTATTGTTATGGCTGTTTTTTATGCTCCTTCTGTTTCGTTTACATGCGTATGCTATTTCCTATCACATTTGGTATGTGAAATACGGACATACCTTTTGTATGTGACTATTACATGGCTTGATATGATTCAGACATACGGTCACTACATATATCTACATTTCTCCTCGTGTATTTTGTTATGGACACATCTGCACAGCTATGTTTCCTCCCTCACATTATGGGTTGGCTGGTGACCCTCTCTGTTGGACTGGACGTACCTACTGGCAGCGCGCTAACATATGATACGTTTCACTTCCACATGGTATAGCTATCAACACTACGTTGGACTACGGGCACACGGTTTTCATGTCATTTGTTCATGGGTAGGGACCCGTTATTCCCTACCCTGCATTTGTGTTTGATTCTTCATTTTCTGTTCGCAGGGACTCTGCTTTGTATACGTTTCAGTCTCCACGGACACTGATAGGTATGATTACTATTGCTGGCGGAATATAATATTCAGCAGTTTAGGTTGCTCCTCGACAGCCGACATTGACATGCCTCCCTGCGCAACTTTTATATGCCCCTTGCACTCGTGCACATTTCCTATGCACGTGGCTGTGGCGGCTGAGTGCCTTCATTAATATGCATATGGCACGACTACTCCATATATACGCCGCGCGGCCAGCACAAGCCTTACGCCGGCCTTGTGCCGAGCTTCATGAATCCCAGGGTATGTATTTTTTGTTTTACTGTGACTGTTAAACATTTTCCTCTGATAACTATAAAGTATATGGTTGAGCTTTTAAAAGAAATTATCAGTTTTATACTCTGAGTGTTTACCAATAAAGTAATGTTTTGGTCAGGCATACTAAAAATGTTTTTGTGAAATAACAAATTTAAACTAATAAATGTTAAGAAAACTAGGATCTGCACTAGCCGTGAAATGAAAATCATTCCTAATCTGATGGATAAACCTAAATCCATCAGATTATCACTCATACCTTGACAATCCAGAACATCTGAGCACCATAAATTGAATTATCATATGGAGAATATCTGTAATAGGAATAAGCATTATTTATATTATTTTGAACAGATATAGTACTATTGTAGATTAGACAGAATTCTAATACAATATAAATGTCTACTTGTATAAGCAATTAATATTTACATAAAAGATAGATGACAAGCAATTCAATCATAGTAAAGTAGGATGTATCATATATAAAACCTCAGTAAATATTCACCCTTACTGATGAAGTCTTTCAAAACATATTACTTAATATAAATAGATGGTAATAATATTTATACCTAATGTTTATAATACAACGTATTTTACTAGATATATCAGAAGTTATATTTCCTTGTTTGCCAGCATTCAAGTAATCACTTTGTTTGTTGGTAACTTACTTAAAGCATCAAGTTTATTTTATGTAAACATTGATGAAAGTTGGTGCATTTTAATTATCAGTGCATCCCTCTTCCCCCCCATTTCCTACACATAAGGATTTTCATATCTGTCATTTCTTATTGTAAAATGAGTGAAATTATAGGTTAAAAACAACAAGTTCACTTATTGTGATTAATGATTACAAGTTCCCTTTCCATATTCATAAATTGCCATTTTATGACATATACTGAAAATGTTTAGATTTAAATGGCAACGTTCTATTTTGTATGCCTTCATGCAACTACATTATGATAAAACTGGGCTTTTGCAACCACTTACCCCAAAAACTATATTCATCTTAATGACATATTTATTTTTATACATCTTCGAATAGTATTGCTATACTCCTGATTATTGACACTGTATAACATTGTATTGCTACTTAATGCCCTGTAATATTCCTGTAACATTGGTGTTTAATGATAAATTATAATGAAAATTGTTTAATATGTTGGAGCTTTTCTCCCCGGGCCTCTGTTGAAAAAGGGCTCTTCAGCTCAGTCGGACAATCCCGGTCAATAAATAAATAAATAAATAATAATCAGCGAAAGTTAAACTGAGTGATTATTGTCAATATAATACTATTTGTTCAGAATGTGATTGTTATATTCTGTGACATTCCTAGTTCAGGCTTCTATTGTTTCCCTTGAACAACTTTGTCAGTTTGATGTCATGTATAAAACATTAGTTACCTTAATAACAGCTTAAGTATTATGTATGGTCAAGATGTATTACAAAACCACAATTCAAGTTAAAGCAATTATATGACTCGTTATGCACATTTGAGAAAATCATCATGCTTCTCCTTAATGTTCAATATAGTGTATGTCATTTATGACAAATTAAAACAGTAGTGCTGTTAAACACAAGCCCATGTTATTAAACTGAGTGTCTATTCTCAATTTAATACTATTTGTTCAGAATATGATTGTTACATTCTGTGACATTTCAAGTTCAGGCTTCTATTGTTCATCTTGAACAACTTTGCCAGTTTGATTAGTTACCTTGGTAACTGCTTAAGTATTATATATGATCAAGATGGGTTACAATAACTACAATTCAAGTTAAAGCAATTACATGACTTGTTATGCATACTTACTTGTATAAGAAAATCATCATGCTTCCCCTTGATGTTCAATGTAGTGTATGTCATTTATGACAAGTTAAGATAGTAGTGTTATTATGCACAAGCTCACATTATTAAATCCTGTCTTTAATATCTAAATTCAGCAGAGTGCTTCATCTTATATGACAATTATATATTTTATGTCCAGATTTAGTAAAATCATACACTGCATAACTATTGTCTGTGTTTTTTTTTTTTTGGCTGTTGCTTAGTTATTTGAGAGACCACAAGCTGTAATGTTTATTTTTATTATTAGCTCCTTTCAAACATGTTTATACTGTCCATAGACTTTAAATTATGAGACCCATCTAATTTCTTATTTGTTATAAGTATATTTCCACCCTTACATACACACGTCAGTACTTCAATCACAGGCAACAATGCCCATCCAGTTTTGCCAGAATACCATTCACTAGTTCATGTGGTGTGTTTCCAGGCTGTTCTTAAAATATCCAAAATAATATTTGTCCTGTTCCATTTTATCAGCCTAGCCTGTTCCATGCAGTGGCCACTCTACCAGTTAACCACTCAACACACTTTCCATTCCCACAGATATTTCCACGAAGGAAATCTGATGACTCTCTAACACTTCCTGGCAACCCCAAACACCCTTAGAATCAGCTATCCCCATATGCCCAACACGTCCAATCAAGCTCACCTCCCAGACCACAGCAACGGGTTTTGCACAAGACCAAGTGCTCTTAGTCTTTCACAATAACTCAGACTTCCACTCTTATGTAAGTCCTTAATGTGTTTGGGCCAAAATACATTTTAAATATAAAATTGCACTTATTTTTATTTTTATGTTTTTTATCAAGAATCAACTTAATGACCTAAAAGTGTTTGAAGACCGTCAATATGTATACATGTGGTTTAAAACAGCCCTTTTATTTTATTATTATATATATATATATATATATATATATATATATATATATATATATATATATATATATATATATATATATATATATATATATATATATATCATTGCTGAGAATCATCTCGGAGGCTCCACAGAGCCATTAAGCATTATTGTCACTCTGTCTCCATTACCATAGCAACCTTGGAGCATCTGTTTCTGTTAGTGTGCCTGTGCACTGCATACGAGAGGCCCACAATGTACATGAAGCAAAACTTCACTTCACTGCAACTTCAAACCTAAATTCCCTCTCTTTCAGTGAAGCAGCAGCCAGGAAAAGAACAGAGAGCAAACGGATAAAGAAAAAATCCTCCCAACAAGCCGCCAAAACAACAGACAACACACTCTTCCAGCCCTCCCACCTCTCACTCAGCAGACATACAAACAAACCATTCTCTGCCAAAATATCCCAAATCACAGTTCTATCCACCCCCTTCTCCTGTATCCAGGCTAAAACACCAAATGTCTCTTCCTAATACACAAGCATCAGTAAACCTCGATCACAAGCTGCAACCCACAGCTTCCTGGAGATGAAAACAGCAACATATAACAGCTGCCAGACACAGCTGCATCCACATACACCATGTCAGGCTTAATCAAACAGCACTCGAAGCTATGATACCTGCCATAATTGATATTAATTATATTTAGACAGAATAATAATGACATTTGTACTAGCTGCCAGACACGGCTGCATCCACGCACACCACATCAGGATTGATTAAACAGCACTCAAAGCTATGATACCTGCCATAATTGATATTAACTATGTTTAGACAGAATAATAATGACATTTGTACTAGCTGCCAGATATGGCTGCATCCATGCACACCATATCAGAATTGATATCACAGCACTCGAAGCTATGATACCTGTCATAATTGATATTAACTATATTTATACAGACTAATGATGGCATTTGTACTAAGAGCTTGCTACTATTATTTAACCAGGATATACATGACATTTCTAAATCATACTTTAACTGAAGAAGGCATTAGTCTCCATCACAGCATTTTTTTTTCAAAACACTCTACTGTTGCTGCTATTATATATGATATTAATTTGTTACATTTAAATCTGAACTCTGATGAATGGTACCTTGTTGAATAAGTTAATTAATTACTTAAATAAATTATTATTAGGAAAATCAATGAAAAATGAACAAGATAAGTATTCATTTGAGTTCAAGTAGGGGAATAGAAACTTCTATGTTTGTATTATATGAAGGTTTGTTTGGTTTATATATAATGTAAATAGTAACCCATCTTAACCTACCTTTGTTTGTGAAGAATTATTGGACTCTGAACATTCTGAATAAATCATTACTGTTTCTCATTTTTTTAAGAATCCCTCCTTTTTTTAAATAAAAACAGATGACAAGTGATGTACCATATCAGCTGATATTTTGAGAGATGTAGTTGTAAGAGTTATTTTTTTGGGACAGCTATCTTGGAATCAGTTTTTTTGCTTCTTCTTTCTAGCATCAGTCCAAGGATTTGTTTCTTTTATTCTTTTAAGAGTAGGGGCCATCCATTCCATTTCATCTGGGATAGATACTATGTTGTTGTTTTTGATGAATATAGAAGCTTCTTCTAAGTCATTAAAGGTTCTCATCTCACTGGCAAAAAGTATTTTTATCTTGGCTGGAAAGGCCAGCTGTGCTTTAATGTTGTTTTGTTTCAACAGTTTTATTATTGACCAGACTTTTTTCCTTTGTTCTAGTATTCTGGAAAAATAATCATTGTCAAACTTTATCAGGCTTTGATTGTATTTTAAGGGTGATTTTCTCCAAGCAGATTTTAATATTAGTTCCTTGTCCAGAAATGAAATAAATGTTCTAACTATGGATCTAGGCGGAATATTTGTTGAGTTAGAAGCAGGTTTCCCCAGTGCTCTATGTGCCCTTTCAATTCCAAATGAAAGTCTCTCTTTCAAGTCTAAAAATTCAGGAATCCAGGTTGTTAAGAATAAAATAATGTCTTCTCCTTCAGTGTTTTCAGGCAGACCAAAGATCCTTATGTTGTTTCTCCTTTCCCTGTTTTCTAAGTCATCTATTTTGTTAAGCAGCCATGTATTCTGTTTAAGCAGAAATTCTTTTTGGAATTCTTCCTCTTTGAGTCTCCCTTCCATGTCATTTAGAGAAGTCTCTATATTTGTTATTTTTGTATGTTTTTTATTTATTTATTTAACATTTATTTTACCAGGATAAGTCCAACTGGACATCATGTGTCCTTTTTCAGTGGAGTCCTAGGGAGAAAAGCTCCAAATAAATAACAGTGTACATACATGCTTTAGATAACAATAAAACTGGCATACAAGATAAGAGAAACAATGAAGTACAAAAAACAATTATGTAGAACAATAAGATACTCAGGAGTAGTACCATTATTTACAATATATACAAAAAGTACATTTCAGGTGAGAGTATAGTGCATGAATTAAAGGCTTCAGCGGGTCACTTACATATGCAAAAGTGGGTCTTCAAGGGGGGCCTTTGCAGTTGCAGAGAGGGTTAGTATTGAGGTGTAATTTAAGAAGGTCTTTAAAGGTGCCTGTGTGACTTTGTAGCCTGAGTTCAGGTGGGAGGGTGTTCCATGCTTTGGCAACATCATGGGAGAATAAGGCCTCCCCAGGACTGTTATTGCATGGATTAACTTCAATCAGGTTTTTGATACATGAACGTAGCTCCCTTTAAGGGTTGTGAAAGTTTAGCATGTCGGCAAGGGCAGGGCACTTCCCCGGATGGAAGAGAATTTGATGGGCTATGATCAGTTGGTGATAGCATAGGAGGTTTGGAAATTCTAACCAGTGCAGCATAGTTAGGGATAGGCAATGGTGGGAATGTGATCTATTACTGGCAGCGAACCTAGCTATTTTATTGTAGTATGTAGAGAGTTTGTTCAGGTTGGTTTTGTTAATATTGGTGAGAACTGGAGAGGCGTAAAGTCGTGTTGATAAGAGATGAGTTCTGGCTATTGTTGTTCTAGTCTCAGTGGTTAGGAATAGTTTGCAACGATATAGGCAATCTAGTTTTTTATGGACTTTAGAGATAGTTTGGGATATGTGCTTGATGTATTTAAGTTGGTGATCAATAGTGATGCCTAAGAGATTAGCCTCAGTTACTGGAGTGACGAGGGTGCCATTGGTAGATATAATGGTAAAGGTGACATTGCAGTGTTTGGTTGGGTGGAATAGTATTAGTTGTGTTTTTTGGGGTTTAATATTAGTTGCTAGTTGTTTAGCCAACTCTCTACCTCAGTGAAGGATTATTGGGCTTTACTGTGAAGTCATTGGATGTTTGTTACTGAGCAGATTAGGGTCATGTCATCCTGGACAATGTTGGCTTTAGTGGTAGCTAGGTGGAGATTATTTATAAATAGGTTGAAGAGAAGGGGACCAAGGACTGAACCTTGTGTGACACCACGTGACAGGAGTGGGGGGATAGGGAGTTGCCCCATTTGACAGATTGTGGCCGGTTGTTTTGGTAACTGTTAAACCATTGTAGAGTGGGGTCATCAAGGTTGAGTTCTGCTTGACAGATGAGGAAATTGTTATGGGAAACTGTATCAAATGCCTTGGATAGGTCTAAGAAGGTGGCAGAGACAAGCTTTCCTTGGTTCCTGTGCGAGTTTATGGTATTGGAAAAGTTAATTAGGGCAGTGTTGGTGCAATGGGAAGGTCTGAATCCATGTAGGGTTTTAGTTAGAAGGTTGTTGGTTAGTAGGTGGGTAAGGAGTTGGTGGTGGATACATTTTTCTAGAATTTTTGAGAGAGGTGATAGGATTGGAATGGGACAGTAGTTGGAGAGGTCAGTAGATGGACCTCCCTTGTGGCGGGGGATGATATATGAGGTTTTCCATAATGAAGGAATAGTATGCAGGGCGATAGAACTGTTAATAAGTAGGGAGACGGGGTAGGCAATGGCCTAGGATGCAATTTGTAGATATTTAGCTGGAAGACTGTCGGCAGCTAGGGTGGTAGGTTTGAGTTTAGCTAAGAGATTTTGAATGGTAGATGTTAGTACTGGGGTGAGTGTGAAGGGGGTGGAGTTAGTCTGGTAGTTTAAGGGTTGAAGTTGGGCTGTGGGTGATATTGCACTTACCAGATTCAGTATTGAAGAGGTAAAGTAGTTATTGAAACTAGAGGCTATATGTGAATCAATACATTTGATATCTGGGGGTGGTGTGGTGACTTTTCCAGGCTGGAGGATGTTGTTCACTGCACCCCAGAATTTCTGTGGGTTGTTGTTATGTTTCCTTTGCAGGGAAATATAGTGGTTTATTTTGTCCAACCTGACCTGTTTTTTTGCTTTATTTCTAAGCTCAGCAAAGCTTTGTCTAGTTTCGGGAGTTTTGTATTTTTGCCAAGTTAACCAAGCTTTGTCTCTAGTCTTGAGTAAGATTTTAGTGGCTTTGTTTAACCAGGGAGCAGGGTTACTTCGCAATCTTATTGTTTTCAGTGGGGCTAGTTGGTTTAAAATCCCTAGGAATTTAGCATTGAAGTATTCTACTGCAATATCCAGGGGAAGGGTTTTCATAGGAGCCCAGTCACAGGATTTTAGGGCTTCTGAGAATTGTACTGGGAGAAGTTTTTGCGGGAGCAGATTTGTAAGAGAGCAGGGGTGTTGGTAGATTTTAATTTGTGCCAAAGGAGAAAGGTTGAGTTATGTTCACTGAGGGAATCAGGTAGTATCCCGGATAGGTGGTCAGTATTGGGCTGGTTAGTCAGGATCCAGTCTAAGGTGGATTCACATTTGGTGGTTTTGTCAATTCTTGTGGGTGAGTGTATGAGTTGTATGGAATTATATAGGTTTATGTGGTTGGTAGCTATGGGTGAGTGTATGGTGTTCCAGTCTATGTTGACATCACCTAGGAGTACAGTTTCTTGGGATAGGGAATGGGAAGCCCAGTGAAGTATAGATTCTAGTGTCTTAATATTGTTTCCTGGTGGTATATAAATGCTGAGTAGGTTTAGTTGTTTGTATTGATTTATTAGGATTTTGGTGAATAGGGTCTCAGCAGTGTTGAAATCTGGGGTTTCTTTTTGAAGTTGATGAACTTTTAAATTGGATTTGTAAAGAAGGGCAATGCCACCACCTTTTCTGTGAGGTCTGTCTACTCTTAATATATTGAAACCAGGTGGAGTTATGAAGTTATCTTTAATGTGGGGTTTAAGCCATGTTTCTGTAATCACTATAATATCTGGGTTATATACAGAGATGGTTCCATGTAACTGTTCTATTTTATTTATGATACTGCAAATGTTTATGTTTAGTATGAGTATATCAGTGGATTTGTGTTTAAATGGGAGATTGGAGTCAGGTGTGGTATGGGTGTTGTTTGTTGGGCCAGGGTTGAGGTGAATATCACCTCCTAGTAGTAGTTGAGCTGCAATGCTGGTGATGATTTTAAGGTAGAATATAGTTAGGAATTGGTATTTGAGGCTAAGGTGTTTTTTAGATTGTGAGGTATAATGGATATGAGAGGTGAGTTGTAAGATTAAAAGGTAATAGATAATTAGTTGTGTGTGTGCAGGTATGGAGGGATTGTTTGTGGTGTATGGTAGGGTGGGTGATTTGATACAGTACATGGTGTTAGGTGGGTGGTGATAAGTGGTAATGATGGAGATAAAGTAAAGACAGATGGATAGAGAAGGCAAGAGTAATGGCGTGATATGGTTGTGGGAGAGTGGTGTTGGTAACATGATAATTGAGTTCTCTGTGTTAGAGGGCTGTGGATGGTTGTAGAAGAAGAGGAGTTATATGAAGTTTTGTGGTTAGAATAGAGGGTGTTTTAGGTTTGATGGAGTGAGAGTGTGATTTAATTTTAATTACATGCAGTATAAACAAAATCTTTTAAGTTATACAATAACAACGTCAGGCAGAATACAATTAAAATAAATTTTTCAATATCAAAATAGATAAGATAGTAAATGCATACAGTAGTAGGGCTTGTTATACTACTGATATTCTATTCAGATACAGTTAAATAACTAACTAACTTATACAACATATAAAACAGATGTTGTTGCCCTTTGGTTTATTTCTTACTTGTGCGGGCACAAATCCTGTTTGTTGCTTTTGTACAGCATATAAGAAGTGCAGCACACCAGAGATTAGCATCACTGCTGTCCACTAACTGATGGCAGCTGTGAAAAATCTATCAGACCGGCCCGTTTGGGTCACCGGAGAATTGTTGCTTTAATAGTTACTTAAGAGTTTCAGTCTGTTTTTGAGAATTTAATTTGAGGTTTTCCAAGTCATTTTTAAAGCCATACTTCTTCAAAGATAGTTCCTGTAAGGTAGATGCCATCAACTGCAGTTTCTTTTTTTCTGGATGAGAATTCCTTGAGTTGTTCATATTCAGTGACTCAATAGATCTCCAAGTTACCTGACAGGAACATTTTTGTATATCTCCACCAAAATTTATATTTATGTAGTTTAGTAGTTTATCTATAGATTTCTGACATTTTAAACTTGAAAATAATAAAATATTCTTATATTATTATACTAGTTTATGGAGCTCTCAAAATTCACTGCTCTCAGTTGGCCATGTAGGCTCCACCCAGATTTTGTTTTATCTTGAGATGGATGCTTTTCTTGTTTTCTTTAATTTGATTCTAAACTTTATGATAAGAAGCTGACTGTTTGAGCACAGTCAGCTCCAGGTCTTGTTTTTAGTGACTATTTACAACTCTCCCATCTCTGAATAGATAATATATAGCTGACATTATTTCAATATTGATCATCTGTTGATGATAGTATGCAAAGCCATTTCTTCGGCTATTAAAGAGTTTGCTTTAAACATAGAATTATCGTGGCAGAATATTATTTTTCTATGTGCATGTTCACTTTCTACTCCAAGAGTAAATTTACCCTATTTGTTCATTGACTAACAACTTTGTCATTCCGATTAAGTTTAATGAATATAATATGTTTTTATTGTTATATCCAGAAGATACTACAGATCCCCTTAAAACTGGTTGAGTGTATATTGATTTGCATCTGTAGTTGGAGCATAAACTTCTATCACTCTAATGATGAATGGCTTGCTTTAAAGTCTGACAACAATCATTATACTGTTTTTTTGGAGTCCAGCTGAGTAATACTTTTAACATCCTTTTTTAACTGTGATGTCTACTTCATTACTTTTGCAGGATAGCTGTCAATAGTATAGCTGATGATTACCTAATGTATCATGACATATTCTAGTTCATTTTGTTCATTAACTCTAAAGATGTTGATGTTTATACTTGTCCTCTCATCATTAACAACATGGAATTTACCCTAATGTGTTGTAATTCTTTATTTTAAAAGTAACCTTTTATTATAACATCTAGTATCTTTACATTCCTTTGAGTGCTTCTTATGTCTCACATTCCATGGTGAGTAGCTCTTTGCAGCTACACTATTTCCTTGTATTTCTGAGACGGGTATCTGCTTCTTATGTCTCACATTCCATGGTGAGTAGCTCTTGCAGCTACACTATTTCCTTGTATTTCTGAGACGGGTATCTGCTTCTTATGTCTCACATTCCATGGTGAGTAGCTCTTTGCAGCTACACTATTTCCTTGTATTTCTGAGACGGGTATCTGCTTCTTATGTCTCACATTCCATGGTGAGTAGCTCTTTGCAGCTACACTATTTCCTTGTATTTCTGAGACAGGTATCTGCTTCTTATGTCTCACATTCCATGGTGAGTAGCTCTTTGCAGCTACACTATTTCCTTGTATTTCTGAGACGGGTATCTTTGACCCATCTGCATCATACCATTAGCACTAGTAGTTCCTGTCATCGCCTCTTCCTTATTAGTAACATGCTAGACAACATCAGACCTGGGGATCTCAACTTACAGTGGAATTTTAGCATGCATCTTGTTGCCTTTGTCCAATAGGGGTTTGTTGGCAAAAAATAATAGCCTTTACTTTCTTCAGTGACTGTATTTAGTCTAGTCTCTCTGCCGTGACATACCAGTCTTGCCCTTGAGATACACAAGCCATTTCTCCATGACAAGATAATGGAACAGAATGGGAAACATCATACAAGTGAAAATTTAAGCAGTCACAGTAGTAAGTCTATCAATTCAAAACATAAACACACCAAAATAAAACGATAGACCAAAATTCCTTGTGATCTTTAAGTAGTGTCTATCTCCATATACCTATTTAATTTTATTGATATAACAGTGACATTATCAGGAATGATCTTAGATTACTTTAGTATGATAACAACAGTGATATTAGATAACAG
>NC_056725.1:1485934927-1485960397 GCF_019279795.1 Protopterus annectens | reverse complement strand
AAAAAATGTATACAGACTTGGTGATATTATGAACTATATTGAAAGCCGTGAATTGTTCTGCATACTACATCTGCAAGCTGACAAAGCTTTTGGATTAAATGACAAGGTTTCTTTAAAACCTAAATTGAAGAGTAGGAGATTTTAATTGTTTCGCATCATGCGTATGAGAACTGCATATTTTATTGGCTGCTGCTTTTTTTAAATCTGCATTTAACAACTGAATTGTGTAACTTGACATGGTCCAAAGAAGTTTTTACAAAAGCCCTTACCAGTTTTATTTACTGAAGTGTTTACAAGTGCCTTCTAGCCTTTGGCAGTTTCTTATTTAAAATTTTAAGTTTTATGTGCTTTTGATTCTCATTTGGTGGTTTTGCTCTATAGATATATATATATATATATATATATATATATACACACACACTTGTGTGTGTGTGTGTGTATATATATATATATATATATATATATATATATATATATATATATATATACACATGTCCGTGTGTATATATGTATATATATATATATATATATATATGTGTGTGTGTGTGTGTGTGTGTGTGTGTGTGTGTGTGTGTGCGTACATGTGTGTGCGTATATTTTATATATATATATATATATACATATATATATATATATGGCAGAGCTCAAAACTGATAGTGATCAGCTCTCAGAAGTGTAGAAACCTTCTGGATCACCTCATAATATTTATATAATGGTAAGAGTCCTTGACGTCAACTCAGCCTATCCAACCTGCCCTGCCTCAAAAGAGGTAGCATGAACTGCACCATGACCACCCAGGATTTGGTCTGCTTGACAAAGTGGTTCAGCCTGCTCAAATCCACAACTAGCCTTTGCTGTGGGAAGAACCCTCAGAAGAGCCTCTTGGAATGGCTGCTGTACTTTTCCAAATGAAAGACATTTCTCCCCTTCTGGTTTCAAGAAAAGGTCCATTGACGGGCAGCAAAACACAGTCCCATACCAAACAGCTTCTTCCTGTCCTGCTCATTCCTGGTCAGTGTATCCTTAACCTTTGGCCCAAAAAGAGAGGAGCCATCAAAGGGGGCATTAATATGGCATCCTTTGAAGCAGTACACAAGTTATACAGCCTCATCCAAATGTCGCAAAGCATAATGCTGGTGCCAGCTGCTTGCGATGTGCCATTGGCTGTGTTGGACAGCACATGCATGGAAACGTTTGTAATGAACTTTAACATGGGGATCTAAGCCTCCAAGGTCTTATAAAACTCCAGAGTCTACCGAGTCTTAATTACTGCTGACACGTTTGAGATGATATCCTGCTGAAATCTAGTCAAGTGGGATAAATAAATGGCCTCAGCGCAAACGTGGCTGAGGTGTTAAGTTGCTTCCCCAGTCAATCCACCGCCTGAGACTCCCTATTCAGGATATGAACTGAGAAGCTCTCTTCTGAGATCTCCTAAGTGGCTTAAGCCACCACAACAACTTCCATGGGTTGACCCTAACTCCAGTATTACCAGTCCTTCGGGTGGGGGGAGATCGTATCTGGATACTTGGGGAATGGTTCCACTGTATAAGGCTCCTTCCACACCCTCCAGGACACCAGGCCAATAACAGCATCCAGTGGAGGAACCACCCAGGATGTGGAAGGGCTCATCCTGAAGGCCTCCAGAAAAAAACTGACTCCTCAGGAAATGGAGCTTCAGTAGTCCATCCCCTGTGTTGGTGAAGCAGCTCTAAAAGGTTACCAAAAAAGATGATCTCATGGGGGGATTTTTGGGGACCTCTCTTCTTCTTTGCAGTTGGTGTCCTTAATGAGGAGCTCCTCTGGGAAGTCCAGGTGCTTCATCTTGCACTACCTCTTGCCCAAAACCTCCAATCTTGGGGAATCCAGAGGGGAGGCAGCAGGGACCCTACAGCCGGGCAGACTGGAGGCCACCAGAGTGAGCTGTCCTGGAGCAGGTTGAATTAAGTCCATAGGTGCACATGTTGAAGAGGCGTACACACTGGGTGAACCTGACTGATCCTTCCCATGATGGGAGTCCATCCTCTCCACAACAAAGGTGGAGACCGATAGAGGTCTACCAGAGACAATGGACCCAAGGTCCAAAAACCCCATGGATGCACCAGACCAGAGGGCACTCCAGCCCACCTTAATACTGTGATCAGAGCCAAACCATCCAGAGCAGGAGCTCCGAGTGGGAGGAATGACCCCAAAACAGGAAATTAACACAACCTGGGAATCCTTGCCTCTATCTCCCAGCTCCAGGGTCCACTTTTGGAAACCAAGGTACGAGTTGATGCTGAAATTGTCCAAGCCATTGGGTCAAACCTCAGAGCAGAGGGCCCAGGGGAGGAAATGATGGTAATGAAGCTGAAGCTTAGAGTTGAGGACCCAAGCAGAAGGAAAAAACCCTAATGGCATTTACACCTAGAAAAAGGACCTTATCATCTGTTCCAGTTCTGGAGGGTCCTAAACTCCCAAATGACTTGAATGACACAGCTGAATAAGCCAATGAAGGAAGTCTGAAAACCTGCCTACTGGATGGGGCTCTGATGACTGGACTTGAACCAGAGAAGCTCAGATCCAAGGCGGAGACTAGGAAGACTGAGATGAGGATGCCCACAGGATGGAGGGTGAAAAAGGTGAAACTTTCTGCCCAAAAGGGTTCCTTTTGAAAGGGTGAGTCTTGGGACACTGAAGGCAGGAGATGGAGCCTTTCCCACCACCCATGCCAAAGATTAGCTCTGAGGGGTCAGAGCCGATGACTAAACCAAACCTACTGGGGAACATGAAGAGGAGCAAAGTGGTTCTGATCTCTCTTGGTAGCCTTGGAGTCCTTGGAGCTTTGTTGATAGTCATCCCTCTTGCTGGAGGAGGAGGAAGAAGGAATCGCCAGCTTGCAAAAGCCCCTTAAGAATTAATTTGGCTCTACTATTGTTAGTGGCCCATGAGCAGAATTATTCACAGATGGCACAAGGGGAGTGCAAGTGGGCAGCCCCTAAAAAAACGCACAAATCATGTGCAACCTGAGAGCGAAGCTTATGTTCACAGTCTAAGCACTTAAGGCCCTTATCTATAACAACCACACAATAACACAACACCACACGCTAACCCAATAATACTAAGAAGTGACGTACCTAACCTATAGCTGCTAGAAAGGACAACCACAAATGGCTAGCAAAAGATACCAAACACTAAGAACTCCAACAATAGAGTGGTAAAACCCCCCTGAAACCCTAACTGCCAATCTAACAAACCCAACACACAATCTGAATCACTACACAACACACTAAACTACACACTAACCTACTAACACACAGAGTAGTGAAGAAAAACTAAGAAAACTAGGCTAAACACCCAAAAAGGATACATGAAATCCAAAGCACTTGACCAGACTGCTATCTTGGAATGGCGTCAAATGAGATCTGAGCTAGCCTGAAGGAGCAAGGGATTGTGGGTAGGGAGGCATAGCTTGACAATCTGAAATGGGAATGTGGCCGGCCTCAGATCCGACTTAGATCCTAAATCCCACATGTTGAATCCGGACAGAAAAACACATCAGATCAGTAGATATTTTGCTACAAAAGTGATGTTTTCAACCATTACAAATTTTCTAAATATCTGTGGCAGAAACAAAATTCTGAAATGTTTGACATTAACATTCAATATACAGTTTTTGCACTGTTTTTGTAAGTAAAACTAAAATCGGTCTATGGTTTAGAAATGACTGCCCACATAACATCTCCAAAATAGCCGACTACAAAATGTCAGGCAGCTTTACAGATTTAACCTTGTGTACAAATGGACAAGCAACAAGCCAAAGGGCTTTTAGAATTTTACTGGCTGGGACTTCTAAGATAGCTGTACACTTATCAACAGCTTAACTTCAGCTCTCCCAGTTGAAAACTGGAACAGAGAAACTGCAGCAGAGATACTGTCAACTTGAGTAAAATTTACTGGCTATTAATTAACTGCCTAGATGCCTACAAAGAAGAAACTAAGAGCCTGAAAGAAAATCAGCTAGAAAAGGTGAAGAGAAAACACCGACTGGGAAGAATCTTACAGCTGTTCAGCAAAAAGCAGTTCAAGTTGCAGCTTTGGTGCAAGACATGGCTTCAGGTAATCTAGAGGAAAAATAAGTCAAATGTGCTCAGTTGATTAAAATAAATGAAACACTGTAGGAGTATATCAACTTAAATAAAAGACTGGAAAAAAGTGGAAGAAACTTTAAGCAGATGAGCTGATAACATTGCAAAGATAAGAGATCAAAATGAAGAAAAGGCTGTTTGAATATGAAACTGCTTAAGAGAAGTTTCAAAATATGTTAGAATAAGAAGACTTGAGCATACAGGGAAAATCTTAGATTTGTTTGCCTGTAACAGAGAACTTCAAGGGACAGACCATATTTATTTTATGAAGGCACAAATAAGCAACTGGACTGGTGTCCCACACTAGGAAGTGTTAGCTGAAAGGGCACACTGTGTGTATGCTCCAAATATGGCCATGAGAAAGCAGTCAAGACCTTTACTAGTAAAGATGCAAACCTACCAGCAGAAAGAATTGATCCTGTCAAAACAGTGGCAAAATGGTAAAGTACTAAAAGTTGGAGACAGTAGAGTGTTTGTGGGAAATGATTATTCACTGTACACACGGCAGAAGAAAAACATTTATTCCAGTAATCAAGGAATGTCAAGAGGCAGGTGCGAGCTGTATCCATCTGTCGTCAGAATATTTTTCCTGGAGTACCAGTCATTTTTTGATGCAGAACAGGCAAGGAGGAAATGCAAAAGTCTGTCCAACAAAAAATGAGCCATCAAGCAAAAGGGGACCTGGCTTCTCATTCTTCTGATAATGAAGCACACAGAGACTTTGCTGGTGAAACCTTTTCTGTTCCAAAGAAAAATGCTTCAGAGTCAGAGAAAGACAGTGCAGTTGACCAGAAGAATCAGGAGTACTGTGGAACTGAACTGGAATCTGGAGTTAGGAAATGGAGATGAATAGTACGAAGGCCAGCAAAATAGAAATTAGTGAATAAATGTGAGACTGCAAAGCATCAGTCACGTGTGAAATACTGCTGTATATGAATAAGTAGAAAGAGTGGACTTTTGTTGACTGTTAAATTTGTGAGTAGCTGAAAGGCATTTGCCTTACCTTATGTCATTAATGTTTGGAAGAACTCCGAGAGGAGGGAAAGGACCAAAGAAACAGGTAACTGTAAATAAAACAATTTCTTTTAACAGTATTTCTGAAACTTTTTACAATATAAATTGCATGTTTTAGAGTAAAGTATTTTTAGTTGTTCGTGTATGCAATAAAGTAATTAAACAATACCCCTCCCTTTCCTTTCTCTTCTCTTTCTTTTTGGTATTAAGAATTGTAGGCATTACAGTGGAAAAAGAGAAGAAAAGTTGCATAAAAGCATGTTTAATTTAATAGGCTGTAATCCTGGGTGTTGAGGAGGGAGATGGGGTGTAAAAGTACATAGATCATTTTATATATATATATATATATATATATATATATATATATATATATATATATATATATATATTGGTGAGCATACTTGCATGAAAGTGCTGTTCACCAAAGCAGCACTTTCGCATAAGTATGTTTATTGTTCCAGTTGTACTACGATGCAGTAAGGGAAAATTCCCTTTTCCCCACTGTAGTGCAACCTCGGAGTGAGAATATTAAAGCTTGCCCCCCGCATTCAAGTAGATTCTGTTTTTTTTTTTTTTTTTTTTTTAACATACTTTAACGAAAGCGCTTTTTCAATGAAAGTGCTTTCGTTAGTGTGTTCGGTGGTAATGGATTCGGGCTTTTGATCTTTCGATCAAAAGTCCTAGATCTCTCTCTCTCTCTCTCTCTCTCTCTCTCTATATATATATATATATATATATATATATATATATATATATATATATATATATATATATATATATCAAAAGTCCTAGATCTATATACAATATATATATATATATATATATATATATATATATATATATATATATATATATATATATATATAGGGATAGAGAGCTATGTTTCATCTTAACATTTACATAGGTGAATGTCTGGATTAAGACCTCTGGCTTAGTGATGAAAAAGAACACAAAGGCAATGGACAAAGTGCACTCCGACAAATATCCAATAAGATAATACAGTAATTTAATGAGGTAAAGTTAGCGCTTTCATACAGGTCAGTGCCTGTACTTCTTCAGACAGAGAAACAAAAAGAACTAAGTTACCTAAATACCTTCCCCCAACAGGTAACCTCATCTGCCAAAAGTCACATGATCAACACCAAAACATTTTCTGAAATTCATTCTTTAAAATTCATTCTTTAAAATAATACAATTAAAGAAATGACAACAATAAAATTCTCCTAATATGTCACTAATACACCTGAAAAATGTATAACAGTAATAAAAATCCGTAATAAAAATCCTATCCTGTAAAACACTACATAAGTGCTTAAATACATAAACAAAAATATACAAGTGTAAAATATGGTTGAATAAATAGGTAAGAAAACAAACCCTAGAATCTAAAATATTAGATCACACAAGAAATCACTTATAACCATCATTTAAAATATGATACATTTATTACATATACCAGGAAAATTCTTATCGGAGTAAACTCCTAAGCTTCAAAATGCAGGCTATGGAGCACGCATCATTAATACCTGGGTACCTAAAGGCATTGCACCTAAATTGCCATAAAAGCTCACGCCTTTCCAACCATAATGAAATTGGGCCTCCCCTAATGGACCCATTGACGCTCTATAACTCTAAAATCAAAAGAATGGCCAGGATGGTTGGTTATGTGTCTTGCTAAGGCATTTTCTACCTTCTTATTTTTGATGGCATATAGGTGTTCGTACAATCTATCCCTTAGTCTTCTGTCTGTCTTTCCGATATAGAAAACAGGACAAGTTTTACACTTGGCCAGGTATACTATACTTCTGGAATTATAACTGAACCTACCATTAGAATAAAATCTGTGTTCCCTAACTGTAAACATACTACCAGTGTCAATAAACCTACAATATGGGCAGGTCTCACAAAGAAACATTCCTTTTACCCTAGAATTAGATACCTTTTTAGCCTCTAACAAGGATTTCAAGTTATAGCCCCTTTTAAAAATGACTTCCGGTTTGGTTGGTAAAATATTCCTTACATTGTCATCCGCTGTGATGAGATTCCAATTTTTGGGAAAAATACGTTTTAAAAGGAGGGCCTTGCTGCTAAAAGGGGTGATAAGGGATGAAGTAAAATCCACAGTCTGATTTAAACTTGAACCACTAGTTACATCACAAATGGTATTACCAATAACGACCTGGTCTGATAAAGAATCATTCAAGATTGCTTTATAAAAACCTGTAGACCTTTTGGAAGTTACTTCACTCAATTTATCATCCAGCAGTACCTGTGGATAACCACGTTTCAAAAGCATAACCTTTAAAAGCTGACATTCCACCAAAAAATCATCAAAATCAGAAAACATTCTAGATGCTTGGACTAGTTGTCCTTTGACAACTGATTTCTTCTGGTGACCTGGATGAGAGCTATGGTGTTACTCTACAGGTCTTATACCAGATTCCCCTTTTCATGATGAACTATTAAAATCATTCAACATGCAGGGGTTGCAGCTTATGGAATGTTTTGTTACACACTATGAGCAAATCAACTATGGCCTGCATTAGCAGCTGTCTATTTGGCACAAAAGTTCCTATTAGGAGGGCTAAACTTCATTATTTGAAGATATACATAGTCATATGTGTTTGTATTAATAGGCTGTGAGGTATTTTGGGGTGTGTTTGCCTTTTTTGAGGGTTTTTATTATAACAAAAAAAATCTAGTAAAATGTGACGTAGGTTCCAATGTTAATGATAGGAAAAACCTGTACAAGGGATTAACCTGCCATACATCACTGGGTGCATGCATCACAAAAGCTGCAATCAGACATTTAAACATTTAAAAAAGTGGAACTAATGACTTCTTACCATAATGGTGACACTTTCCTTATCTTGGAAAGTGAATGGTCTCACACATATACACAAAAAAGGAAAGCTACTTAATTGTATTAAGAAATGGAGAGTGCAAACAGCAATGCTAAAGGAGACACATTTGGAAGAAATGAGCATATGAATTTGAAAAAAAGGATTTCAGGATGGATATTCTGTAGAATATCAAGAAGAAAGGAAAAGTGGAGTACCTATATTAACTGCTAGAGGACCACCAATAATGTTAGAAGAGAAATAAAAGATAATGGCAAATTTGTAATATTAAGGGGCTACTGGCAAGGGATGAGGATTACACTGGCATGTATTTATATTCCACCTAAAACTGCTGTTTTGGAGCTCAAAAAATGAGAAGAAATATTCAGCTTTCAGCAGGGAATTTTACTTAAAGAGGAGGACTGGAATTTGATTTACAAAAATGAGGATGTATTTGGGCATTCTACAGGGGGAAAATATAACAAAACATGGTAGATTTCAGAAAAAAAGTATGAAAAATATTTTGCATGAAAGACATTAATTCAGTAGCAGGAACTCGGACAGAATTTACATATTAATCGCCAAGGTACAAAAACTGGGCTAGGCTTGATAGAAATTATATTTAACAGGAGCACGTCCATTTAACTGAAAACTATTTCAGATCATGCAGCTATAAATACTATGATAAGAATACAGGTTAATGAAAGATGAGACAATGGCACTTTCCCCACCTACCTTTAAAAGGCAGAACATTAAGGAATAGGTAGTGGAAATTACCTAGGAGTTATTGGGGATGGTAGAAAATACTCCAGAAGTTATAGCTAGTGAGTGGGATAAAATGAAGGTGGAGTTTAAAACTGGATAGAAATAAAAGACAAAAAAATCTGATAAGAATTAAAAATTATTTAATGGGGCTGACAAAGGCTAAAGTACTGCAAAATAAGACTAATCTCACATAACAAGAGATGGTGCAATCACAGAGTGCTAAAGAGAAAAAAGGAGTGCCTGGATAATATGCATGAGTTTAGAAAGACTGCTGTTAACATACACACACACACACACACACACACACACACACACACACACACACACACACACACATATATATATTTTTTAATAACTACACAGCACAAAAATGTTAGAAACAATGACTCAGACAACAGAAAATAGAAAAGTTGTTGTCAATTTAGGGAGCCAAATAACCAGTGATCCTGTAGAGGTATTGGAGATATTTAAGAAAGTTTTATGAAAACTTGTATAAAGCAGAGAAGTGAAGAAATCAAGAAAAAGCATACATTGTATTATTTATGAAAGACTTAAATATGCCAAAATTAGAGGTAAGATCAACAACTATCAGTTAAGATAGGAGAAGATTAGATAAAAATGGTGATGTATAACCAGTCTACAGGAAAGTATCCATGAATAGACAGTATTTCAGTGGAAGTTTGGAAGGTAAAAAGTGACAGTAAAGCCCTGTCTCATCCAACTTCATATAGGCCCATTTCAACTGCAAACCATGATTCTCAAGTGTTTATGTCTACAATGGCTAAATGAATTGTAAAAGTGAAACCAAAATAGATAGATATGGGCAAGTGTGGTTTTGTGGAGGGGAGGCAAACATTTGACAACATTAATAGAACAAAGATGATTCAGAGGAAAGTAGAATGTAAGAAAATACTGCTGTTTTTGGTGAACATTGATGTACAGGAAGCATTTGACAGAGTAAACTGGGAATTTATGAATAGGCCAATGGAAGCATTTGCATTTCTTGACATAATAATGATAATTAGGATATACGACGGGTCAGAGGCAAAAATCGAAGTGGAAGGATTCTTCTCCGATAAGTTGTGTCTGAAGAGAGGAACCAGGCAGGGGCGTCCTCTTTCTCCTTTGTTATTTGAGTTATATTTAGAACCACTGGCAAAGAAAACAATGACTCAGAAATTCAAGGATATAACTGCTATGGTGTTCAAGAAAAATTGGCTTTATTTGCAGTTTTTACCTTGCACGTGATGGAAGCAGAAAAGGATATCTCAGTGTTGAGGAATATTCTGAGACAGTTCTGTTTTTTTTTTTTCAGGATATAAAATTAATGAAAATAAAATAAAGGCTATAAATATAAACTATATACCCACAAATTAATTGTTTCAGGAATATCCATATTTATGGGGATGTGACAAAATGAAGTATTTAGGAGTATGGTTTAAAAAGGATTCACTTATGACAGCTAAGAATATGTGGGAAGAGACTAAACAAAAGATAATACAAAAACTGAGAAGATGGAAGCTCTTCGCTATGAATATGGATAGCATGATATATGCACTATCAATGTTTGTACTCCCTTTAGTTTTATACACAGCCCAGGCATATTTTTATCAACCAGGGGACACGTTGTGGACAGCAATTAATAAAAACTTGAAGGATGTTATTTGGGAAGAGAGGAGAGCAAGTGTCAAGTGGGATAAGTTGACCTTCCAACAGAATAAGGAGGTTTAAGACTACCTGATTTGAAGAGATATTTGGAGCTAACACCGTTAAGGCTCTTATACACAACACAAGCAGAAAGCTACTGTTCAAAGTGGAAAGGAATGATGATGAAGCAGGAGGGTAATTCAAGAAATAAGGAAAGAATGGGATTTTGGACACAGATTCTTAAGAACAACAGTCATACAGAACATTCATGAAGTAGCAGAAAGAACACTAAGAACCAAGCTAACACAGGAATGGAGAAAGGAGATTCTGTTCACTGGGCTGACTGCAATTAGGGTTACACAGAACAGACAAGAGGGGGCTGGAATTCACTGGAGGAAGCTGGCAAAAGAAGCAAGGTATTGGAAACAATTATAGAAGGAAAGGTAACAGAATGGAAAGATGCTAAGAAGACATTTGTATTGCAGTCTAGTGACTGCCTTCCCTAACAGGGATTGATATCAGAGTACAGACAGAGAAAGGGATATAGGAATCTTAAATAAAAGATCTGCACTGCTTCAGTTTTTAACCGAATCTAGAATAGAAGCTGCCATTAAAAAGGGATAATTACTAGGACATAAAATATTGCACAATTACTACAGAAATCAATCAGAAGAGTTCAAAAAGATTGGGAAGAGACATTAGATATGCAATTCACAACAAAACACTGTGAAGACATACATATGGTTCCCAAATATACAGCAAGGTCTAGACAATTTAGGATTTTTTTCCCTGGAAGTGTTTGCACAGACATTTTTATACCCCAAGCAGACTCCAAATAATTTTTCCTCAGGTAGACCGCAAATACTGGAGGTGTGATGAGGATGAAATAGATAACTGGGAAGATATGTTTTGGGAATGTAATGAGTTGGCCCAATTTAAAAATTCCCTACAGAGTACTCTGTTGGGAATACTGGGTGAGCAAATGAGTGTAACTAAGGAAATGACTTTTTTTGAGCTGGGATACAGGATCTGAATTGCCTAGACATAGTAAGGTCTTGTTAAGTAATTCTGGTGTCTGCCAAAAAAGCAATTCAAAATCTAAACTATACTTGAAGTAGTAAATATTTTAAAAAGATAAAGGAACAGGAGGTGGGATCTTTAGAAAAGGGTAGGAGTAAATTACATAGAAAAATGGAATATGTGGGAGCAATACATGCAGAAAAATGTTTTGGAGAAATTAGATTTAAGAGAAGGCAGGAATTGCAGAATTTATGCATGTTGCCTAGATTAAAGCCTATACAACAGTTTATGTGATGCATAATACTTGTAAAATGTGAACTTGTTAATATGGTTTGATTACTTTTACATAAATATAAGTTTGCCTATGTTACAAGTGATAATTCAATAAAAGTGTTTAAAAAAATTTGCAGGCTGAAAAAAACAAAATAATTTCGCAGGCTGGATACTTTATGAAAGCACAACCTGTACAGTTGATGGAAGCCACTTGATGGGAAACAATTTCATATTTGCTAATGCTGGTAAATTCAATGCTCATAAAAATATGGTATAGGCAGATGAAACGCATGTGATAGAAAAAAAAAATGAAACTAGAAAATAAAATAGTTGTTGATTACAATTTCCTGCGAAGGGCCCTGTACCTGCCTTTTCCCACATTATGTAATTAACCCTAAAGTCCCTTAAACTTTGGAAGAAAAAATTAGAGACTCTAAGGGGGCCCTTTACGATTTTGTTTTTCAGCCTGTCCTACTTGCATCAAAAACATATCTTTATGGAGTCATTATGCCATCATAAATAAAACAACATGGAATATAAACTAACAGTTCCTGTGATCTAACCAAATATGTCTGTAACAAATGCAAATCTGTATGACTAACATTTTGCACAGTTCAATGGGACTTCTGTTGAGGATATATAATATATGGGAGACAGTTATAAGACTAAATATGGTTCAAATCGACATCTGTTTATTTGATACAATCTGGTTGACTGAAAAGATGGTCGACAGGTGTGAGAGAATATGCCCTTCCCTTGGTATTGTGCAGTCTTGGAGTTAGAATACTTAGGAGGGGAGGTGCAGGGGGAGGGGGGTTGCCCCTTACAACTTCTTTGTTTTAGCTGTGTATACGTTGAGGTTATTGCTCAACACTTTAGTAACAAGTCCGTCATCCTTCTATTGTCAACTTTAGGGACATCGATTTGCTGTACCCTATTTTTTAGTATACACATATATACATCTGTGTATGTGTGTGTGGATACATATACATAAATATGTATATACATACATACACATATACACACCCTACTTATTTTTACTTCATTCTTTGTTGACAGGGTTAATCAACTAAGCTAGCAGCCACTTTTCAGGGTAGACCTGAGATGGTATTTATACTACTAGGGAAAGTTTGGCCATGGCATCAGGGAACATCCCCCACTCGTTGTTGTTGCGAGTGGGATTCATTTCACAGGAGCACTTCATGTTTCAGTTTCAGGTGTAAAGGCAGCCTGGAAAAACGGGTAAACAGATGGAGAGAGGAGATAATGGAGTGGTGAGAGATACTGGGGAGAAAGCAAACATCAAGACCGAAGAATGTGTGCAGGATTCTGAGGAGATATTTTAAAGAAATCTGTTTGGTGGAGAGGAGTCAGCAAATGATGGATGTATTATTACAACCCTCTAGTTGGGAGGGTTGCAGGATGATTTACTTAAAGAAATGGTGATGCAGAGTGAGCCAGAAAAGGAAGGAGATGTTTCCTGTGGGGGGGGGGGGGGCATTATGGAGAAAATACAAAAGGAGGATACAAAGACAATCCTGAAGAACAGTGGTGTGATTGAAAGGAAAACATATGCTGAGAAAGTAAAAGAAAGCAAAAGGGGAGTAGCGGAAAAGAAGGCAGGAGGAAATGAAAAACAGAAGTATGTGGTAAGGATTCAAAGTAAAGAACACACCAAAGAAATGGATGGGTATTAAGAGCTGGACAATTTAGCAGCTACTTTGGCTGTAAAAGTACATGATGTAAAAGCATTTATTATCATTAACAGACATTTGAAACTTTTTTTACAATGGAAAATTTTTTTAGAAAATATAAGAAAAGAAAGACTGTAACCAACGGAATCTTTAAAAGCATTTATCAGGGAAACAAAAAAGAAAATTCCTGTTCAATTTCAAACAGGGGAGGAAAGATACTGAAAGGACATTTGAAAACTATGTAAAGTACTAGACACAGCAAAGGTTTACGACAAAAGTGTTTTATAGACTGGTGGATGGGACTGTAATACTGTATTAAAATAGAAAGAGAAAAAATATACACATTCCAAGCATGATAAATGTGGAGAGGAATAGGGGTGTTGTAAAATACTAGAGACAAGCCAAAACATTTTTTATTGACAAGGACATTTGATAAGTAATTGTGATAAAGTTCATGGTATATTTGTGAGGAAATGGGACATGATGGAAAAACATACGTGAAATTAAATGTTATAAATGTAATAAAATAGGATATTTATGGAAGAATTACAAAAAAATGAAAATAACAATAAGGAAAAAGAAAGAGAAGAAATTTTGTAACAATAAGGAAAAAGAAAGAGAAGAAAGCTAACAGAGAAGAAATTTTAGTAGTAATAGAAAAAGAAAAATTAGATTAGAAAAAATAAAAGAGGATACAGAAGATGGTTCTGAAATAAGTTTGAAGACAACAAATTGGGAGGTAGCAAAAGAAAAAAAGAATTGTATTGGTAATTGGGTAAAAGAGAGAAAGATAACTGAAAGGGATGCATACAAAATAAAAAATAAAGGTAATGGAAAAAACATATACAGCTAATGACTGGGGTTTAGTGTAGTGGTTCAGGTGCTTGACTCCTAAATACAAGGTACAGTGTTTGATTCTCACCTTTGGGAAGGAAATTGGCTAGGCTTAGAATGGCCCATTAAGAAAGCTTTCCTAGTAATTAGCTATAGACTTATGAAACAGTAAATTAAAAGAAACCGGGAAAAAAATTTAGAGTGCTTTCTGAAAATGTGAATAGTATTAAGACTATAGTAGAAAATAGGGATTTGGGAGTGGTGTAATACATGTGATGCAGACTTAATTATATTAGAAAACACAATATTTTTAACAAATTAAGAATGATTACAAACAGAGAAACTATGGGGAGGAAAGAATCTGGAATTTGGGAAATGAGAGATGTTCTACTATAGTCATATTCTGTAGAAATACAGTAAAGATATGTAACTTTAGTAGCAAAAATGGTAAGGTTAACCATTGTAGATTTAAAATGAAAAAAAAAGTATATAGAATTATAACATGCTATGCTTATGCAAATTTTAAAGAAAGGGAAATCTTATTTCATCAGATTTTAAACTATGTAGTGATAAATACAAATATTACAACAGCAGGAGACTTTAACTGCAATTTAAGAGGCAACAGTAGAAAGAAAGGAATTATATAAGAAAAATGTCAGAAGTTATAGTATGTGGCAAGTTAAAAGTTTGGGGTAAAATTCATGGACTTACAAAAGGGGTGTGTATAGAACTGAAATAGATTATTTTATAGTATCAGAAGATTTAGTTATGGCAGAAGGGGAGGTAGCTGAAACAAGATTTTTTAATCAACTTGCAATATGGCTAGATGGATAAAGGAAAACAAGGAACATACAGAACCAGGCAAAGGAATAAAAAGGACAAATGAAAAAGTATGGAATGAAGGAAAGACTAGTAATACAGTTATGGAAAGATCATATTACTGTGAGAGCATTTTATAAAAAATGATCTGAATGTTGGATATTTAAGGAAAAATATAGCATTTTTTTTTACAGTGGCAATAGGATGTGAGAAAAGTAGAAAAGAAAAATATGAAAGAACACAACGCTGTACTGGAAGATTTAGAACATAATAATAGAAAGTACTGTAACAAAGAAAAAATTATATTAAAGAAATCAAGAAAAAATACAAGAATTGTTATAAAAGCAAAGATTTTTACGTGGAAAAAGAGAAGTGGTATTGAGTTACTTAAGCAGATTAGTAAAATAATATGGTAGTGTAACAGCAGAAATAAAAAAATGTAAAAGTAGAAAGAACTCGGGAAAAGATTATAAATAGTGTAGTACAATATGTACACGAACTGTTTAAGGAAAAAAGAATGAAGGTAGTGAAAAAAACAGGAAAAAGTAAAAAGGTTAACAGAAAAGGAGAACAAAGAGTTGGGAAAGGAGGTTTCTTTGAAAGCACTAGATAAAACGTATTAGGACAAGTAAATCTAGATTTTGGCAGCAGGACCAGATGGAATAGGGTATGAAATACATAAAAATTTAAGGAACTGGCAAAAAAGTATTTTTAAAGATTTTGAATGAATGGTTAAATGAAGCTTTTATACATAAAGAATTATGTAGTGGAATATTTCAATTCATATGGAAGAAGACAGAAAACAATTACAAATTTGGAGACTGATAGTATTGAATAATAATGATTATAAAATCTTTATGAAAATAGAAAAAATATTTGAAACTAAAATGGCAAATATAATGGAAGATGGTATATGTAATAAAAAGGGGAAGGGTTGTCAAGAATTGTGGATGATACGAATAGAAAACAAGAAAAAAATCTTGATAGGAGACATTAATTGGACATGAAATCTCATGGGTAATGCCGAAAGAATATAAGTGAGAAAATTAGGAATTTATGTATGTCAGCGTACAGTAAAAGTAAAAATACTTGTAAATGGCTGGTAAACCTAAGAGGTACATATGAATAGTGTTTTAAGACAGGGGTGTCCAATGAGTTATATACTGTTTGCATTAGTTATGAATATACTAATATGTGAAATAAATTACAAAATGAAGGAGGCTGGGTATATAACATCTGAAGGTTAACAATTCTACTTCTTTTAACATATGCAGAGGACATAACTGTGAAAAGCAATATTTGGAAAAAAGAAGTCATTTGTACACGAGTGTCTACAGATGACAGGGATTACTTTGAATAGACAGAAAAGTAAAGGTTTAGGTGATGTAGTAAAGCTAGGGGTACAGATTTTGCTATTAATTACATTCCTGTGTTAGGTATAAATTTTGGGAATAAAGACGCAAGTAGAATTCAAAGGGAAAAAGTAATAGGAGAAATAAAACAAACCTGTCTTTTCTGGAGAAAATATAAATTACCATTCAGAAAAAAAGGTTTATTTGATAAATTCAGTACTGATGGAAATAGCATACTTAGGCAAGCGTATTTATGTTGCCAGCAGTATATGAAAATAAAGGGTTACCTTCATAACATCGACAGACCATTTCATTGAAACCCATTTCAGACAGACCACTTCACTGACAACTAGTACTTGCAGGTACTCAAGGCAAATAACAGGCATTTGTCCCCTTCCCCAATGTAGTGCGACCCTGGAATTACTATATATAGTTAGGGGGTTGTTGGGGATCAGCCCCCCACATTGGGGGTGGGGCAAAGCCCCCCACCTATTTTGGTTTAAATTCTGTACTTTTTGTGTTATAGTCTTCTTTTAAACCAAAATAGTTGGGGGGCTTCCCCCCACACCCCCCAATGTGGGGGGCTGTACCCCCCTAACTATATATACTAACTCCAGGGTCGCACTACATTGGGGAAGGGGACAAATCCCTGTTATTTGTCTTAAATTCCTGCAAGTACTCGTGGTCAGTGAAATGGTCCGTCAGTGAAATGGGTTTCAATGAAATGGTCTGTCGATGTTATGAAGGTAACCCGAAAATAAATTATTGAAGATTATTTTTCATTTATATGGAATTCCAGATTAAACCCACTAAAAATAGGAGTTTTGTATGTAAATAAAGAGGAAGGAGGTTTGGAGTTAATCAGCCCAGTGGTGTATGCTGCTTCATTAAATTTGTACAAAGTGGATAAATGAAAAAAGATGCAAAATTAGTAGTAAAACTGTATAAATATAAAGTATGTTAAATTTTGGGGTATGGTAAAATGAGTAAAAGAGAAAAATACTGTATAAATGAAATAAAATGCTACCAAGAAAATCAAAATGTAGAAAATACAAAATGATGATACATACAAATAAAGAAAAGTATGTTATGAGAATATAATGAAAACATTACTATGTAAAACCATGGTAAAATCTAACAGATGAAAAAATTAAAGCTATAAAAATAAGCAAATGGTGTAATCAGAAAGAAGAATGTCAAGATTTTTGTGGAGACTGGTAATTGATAAATTGCCAGCATAAAAAGAAAACTGGTAGAATACGTTCACATTGACAAGATGAAATTACAGAACATGTGGTTTTCAAATATAAAAGAGTAAAAAAATACAGGGAAAACTATGTAAAGACAATTTTTTTTTCAAAGATATAAAAGAAGTAGATAAAATAAACAAGGATATTATTAAATATAGCTATTATAAGAAAATAAGTAAAGACTACATTAAAATAATAGAAAAAAAGTTATTTCATGTCATATCTGTCATATGGAATTAAAGAATAAACAAAATTATGTTTAATGGTAAACGGATTTTAGCAACATTACTAAGCAAAATAAGATACCGATTATGGAAAAAGGAGTGGAGGTCTAATATGAATGAAAATTATGAATATGTGCAAATAGATCTGTATATTAATACATGTGTACATTTGCAAAGATGTTGTAAATAATTATATATAAATAAAGGACCCTTATTCTTTTTGATAGGTGCTATGGGATCTTTTATATCCACCACAGCTACCATCAACTCAAGCAAATGAAGCTTTGGTTTTAGGTCTCATCCAGAGGGCAGCACCCCCTTATGCTTCCACACACTGACTGCAATCTCCATGGTGGGGAAATAGAACCCACATCCTTCTGCACCAAAGACAAGTGTACTACCTGTTGGACCACTGACACTGTTTTAGGCAGTATGTTTACTGAGGTAGTATACTGATCATGACGGACCATTTGCAGGCACAGCTCAGGTGAAGAAATTCACAAAAAAAAAAAAAAAAAAAAAAAAAAAAAGAAAAGAAAAAAAATTCACAAACATGTAATAATTGCAGAAGGCATAGAAACCCACTGACAGTTGAAACAATATGTAAATATCACAACAGAGCAGAAAAACAAATGCAAATTAATTTTAGTAATAAATATGAGATGAAAGCAACAAGTGAGAACAGAGGATCACATAAGTGATGCAGCTAAGAAAGGAGTTAGGGAAATCACTTGCAGTTAGATTTTTGATGGAGCTGTCTTTTGTGCTGCATTACGAATGAAGCGAGAGGAGATGTCCTTTAGGGGAGGGATTGCCAGAGTTTGGGTGCAGGAATGGAGAAGGAATGGTCAGTATAGTGCAGTTTGGTTAAGGATGTCTGGTGTGAAGGAATTAGGAGAAGTTGTGGATGTTGCAGGGGTTGTTGTATTATGGAGTTTGGCTGCATGAGCTGGGAAGGTACTGGTTGAAGTACTTTGAAAAGAAGAGACCCTAGGAGTAGTTCACCTCTAGACGACTGGTAGACATTTGGCTTTGGAAAGGGTGATCCAGGGGTGTTCCTGAGTGGGGAAAATTGGAAATGAATCTGCATATTTTGTTGTCAATGGACTGTAGAGTTGATCAGTTTTTTTTTAAAGGCCATCACTACGATAGGGATCTGATATTCAAGCTGAGCAAGGAAGACTCCTTTGCTTATTGTAGCTCCAGCTGGTCTTTAGAGAAATGGAAATATTTTCCAGGACCAGGATAAAAGATAAATTATCTTTTTCATGGTGTTTTTAATGTGGCTTTGGAAGTTAATTGAATGGTCTAGCCATAAATCTAAGTATTTAAAGGACATGATTGTTTCTATTTGGTAACCACTGAAATTCGAAATGTTGAGATTTTTGGGGGGGGGGTGTTCAGCTTTTGTGAGGCTCCAAACATCATACTTTTTGTTTTGGAGGGGTTTAGGAGTAGCTTATGGTTGTTTAGCCAAGAATTAAGGGAACAGATGTCAGACTGAAGCTAGATTTCAGTAGCTGAATGGCAGGGACTGGATTGAAGAATAACCATGTCATCTGCATAAAGACTGATAGGAAAGTCAGGGAGATCAAGGAATAGTTTGTTAATAAAGATTGAAAACAGTGGGATGAACATGGATCCCTGGGTCACTCCTCTGGTAAATGGTGCTGGAGGTGAAAGGAATGAGTATATTTGGTCTCTGAAATACCCATTTGCTTAGAAATGTTGAAACCACTGACAGAGTAGAGGCTAACTCTAATTTCTTGAAGGGAGTAAAATAGCAGAAAATAATAAATGAAGAGAGCTCATGAAAGGTTTCCTTCAGCCATATTGAGAAGGATCACACCTGTAAGTGACCATAGTGCTGTCATTGTGCTTCTGCCAGTCCAGAATTCATGCTGTTTAAGAGTGAATTGGTGGTACTGTTACATTAAAGAGGACGGTTGGTTTTAGGTTAGATTTTCAAACATTTTCCCCAAGTGTAGACAGGATACAGAGAGGGTCGAAGTGAAGGGCATTTTGTGGATAAGGCTGTTTGGGAAAGGGGGTTGACAAGAACAGTTTTCCATATTTCTGGCATTGTAGTCTGAGTTAAGCAGAGATTATAAAGCTGGAGAACATATATGCTAAGGAAGTCTTTACAGAATGATATAAACCAATGAAGCAGGTTGTCTGCACTATACAGTGCATCCAGGGATATGTTTTGTAATAGAGGATCAAGGTCTTTGAGAGAAAATTTCTTAAAATAGAAGTGGGGGATAAAGGAGGGAGGTCTATGTGAGTTGGCGAAAGAGGCATAGCTGCAGTACTAGAGAGGTAGTACAATTCTTTGAGAAAGTCAGAGACTGACAGTTGACCTTGACAAATCTGGATGGAGATGTGAAGGAGGTGGGATATGTGGATTTTAAACTTGTGAGATTAACTTTTGCCAGAAATGTTTGGGTTTGCCTAACACAGCAAGTTGTTTGTTTTTGAAATAGTTGGTTTTGTGCCTGCATATGGCTTGCTTACCTAGGTTATACAGAAAGGTAAAGGCAATACAATTTTCTACTAAGGGGTTTTGTCTCTATGAAGAGCAAACATTGCCTTGAAGCAATGCTTTCAGTTCAGTGGTTATCAGTGGTTTTTCTTTTCTTTGAAAAGACACTAGGTGAGAGGGAAGGATTTGTCTTAAAGCTGAAGGAGGATATGTGTAAGAGCCAAGGCAGTTGAGTTGGGTTCTGTAAGTTGGTAATGGGAGACCAGTTGAAAGTTGCTAGTTTTTTTTTTTTTTGGAGGTTGTCTATACTGGTGATGAATCTGAGTGTGAAGGTAACTAGTTTGTGGGTGGCATTATTTGGTGACTGGGGGATAATTTGGAAGGTTACTGGGAAGAGGCTGCTGAATAAGTTTGGAAGAACAGATATATTGGGAGATGATGGGAGAGTTGTTAGTGATTATCAAATCCAAGAGGGAGTGGTTGTTGGTTTAGAGATTTGGATTGGTAGAGTCTAAGTTCATAAGGCTGATACTGGCTAAGAATTTGGCAATGTATTTTCTCAAGGGATGTAGGTAGTTTAGGTTAAAAATCACCTAGAATACCAATACTGTTAAAGCTGCAGGAAGCTAAGGTGACAGTAAGAATAATGGGATTTAAATTTGTTAACCGAGGCTGGAGGAGGAAGGTAAGCAGCTGCTATTATTGGTTGACTTTTCTTCCAGGAGGGAAGCTTTTGAAGGATCCAGCTGGGTTCAGTATCTGAGGTGGCCTTCAGCAATAACAGTTGGTTTATATATATATATATATATATATATATATATATATATATATATATATATATATATATAGAGTACTTTTTTTTTTTTTGAAAGGCATTTGTTGACTCATTTTTGGACAAACATGCTTTGAAGTCAGCTTAAGCAGCAGGAGTTGGGAAGGTGCAGGGAGTCTTGCCACCCTGCAAAACAGATGTTTTGCATTATTTTTTTTTGGTATTTGAACCAGTATTGATTCAAAGTTTTTTTTTTTGTTATGTTTTGCTGTTTGATGTTTTTTTAGTTCAATTTAAACTAGATCTATTATATGTTATATACAGAAAAGGTCTGTATTGTGTTGACATTACACAAGAAAAAAAAAAAAAAAAAAAAGAAAACATACACCCTGCTCCAATAATTTGTTTCCATATATTTTTTTGCTCCCTCACCTGTTGAACTGGAAATGCACTACCAAATAGCTCTAACAATGGTAAAATGGATTAGTTAGGTTAAATGGAAAGCAGCATTTAAGCTCTTACAGAATGAAGACCATACAGGTACACTGTTGTACCTCTCAAATTCTACATTACGGGCACCAATGCCCTCAGCCTTTGCCTTATTCATCCTATATTTATTATTTTTTTCTTGAAGTGCGAGACATTTAAATGGTATATAAATTATTAAATAAAAATTAAGCTAACACTAAGAATCCTTATGGACAACTATAAGGGGTCTAGCATGTAAAGATCTTCTAATCTCAGAAATAAGAAAATGCTCCTCCTTCTGACCCTCTCTGCTGTGATTTTTAAGGGCCTGCGCCATAATTTGTAATGTTTAGATGTTGACAAGGTGTGTGCATAGTGTAACTGGATATCTAAGTACTCTTCATAAATGTGATGTGAATAAGTGCTTTCTTCCAAACACAGGGCTTCTTCTTCACAACTGTAAGAGAAGAATGCACTTTCATCATACAGGTCTTCTCAACTGTAAAGTGGTCAAGTAATTCAATAATATGATTTCTTACAACTGTAAGGTTAATGGCCTTCACTCATGAAGATATCTCATGCAGAATTCTCTCTGAAATGCCTGACTGGAATGGTATTTCCTATTAAATACGTAATTATTTAAGCAGATTTTCTTCTGAAATGCTTGATAACTGAAGAAGCAATTCCCACAGGGTATCTTCTGTACTTGATAGTTATTCTCTTATGTAATTTAAACAGAGCCAGAGAAGTCTGCTTTTAGGATGAAGTCCAACTGTGACACTGATGTGCTAACAATAAAGGATTTATCCCAGATACATTGGGCCCTCTGTATTATTTTATATATTTACAAACACACACACATTGTGTAAATATATAAAAGAATACAGAGGGCCCAAACACACACACACACACACACACACACACACACACACACACACACACACACACACACACACACACACACACACACACACACACACACACACACACACACCGGATATAAAAAGTGTACACACCTCTGTTAAAATACCAGGTTTTTGTGATATGCAAAAATTAGACCACAACAAATCATTTCAAAACTTTTCCCACCTTTACTGTGACATATAACCTGTACAATTCAATTGAAAAGCAAAAAATCTGTTAGCGGAAAAATATAAAAAAAATAAAAAACATGCAATAAGCTGGTTGCATAAGTGTGCACACCCTTAAACTAATACTTTGTTGAAGCACCTTTTGATTTAATTACAGCATTCAGTCTTCTTGGTACACACCTGCCATCAATTAGATATACTCCGATTAACCCCAAATAAAGTTCAGATGTCCTAGTAGGATTTTTCTGACATTTACTTAGTTGTGCCTGCTACAGCAAAAGCCATGGTTCGCAGAGAGCTTACAATGCATCAAAGGCATCTCGTTGTTGAAAGGTATCAGTCAGGAGAAGGGTACAAAAAAAAATTTCCACAGCATTGGATATACCATGGAACACAGTGAAGACAGTCTTCAAAAAGTGGAGAAAATATGGGACAACAGTGACGTTGCAAAGAACTGGATGTCCCTCCAAAACTGATGAAAAGACTAGATGAAAAATGGTCAGGGAGACTGCCAAGAGACCTACAGCAACACTGAAAGAGCTGCATGAATTTCTGGCAAGTACCGGTTGTGTACTACATGTGACAACAATTGCCCGTATTCTCCATATGTCAGGACTATGGTTTAGGATTGCAGGAAGGAAGCCTTTTCTTTCACAGAAAAATATCAAGGCCTTGCTAAAATTTGCAAAACAATACATCAAGTCTCCCAAAAACATGTGGGAAAATGTGTTATGGTTTGATGAGACCAAGGTTGAACTTTTTGGCCACAATTCCAAAAGGTACGTTTAGCACAAAAACAACACTTCGCATCACCAGAACACCATCAACACAGTGAAGCATGGTGGTACGAAGTATCATGCTTTTGGGTTGCTTTCCTTCAGCTGGAACTCTGGCTTTAGTCAAGGTGGAGGGAATTATGAACAGTTCCAAATACCAGTCACTTTTGGCCCAAAACCTTCAGGCGTCTGCTAGAAAGATTAAGAGGAATTTCACCTTTCAACACAATGACCCAACGTATACATCCAGAACAACAAAAGAATGGCTTCACCAAAAGATGCTAGTAGGGGTAAATGCTCTGATAACTATACCAATTGAGTTTAAAACAAAGAAACAGTACCAGAGCACTCCACGGCGATCGGACCATACACAGAGAAAACTAGTAGCACTATAAGTAATAGTTAAAGCATGTAGTATAAAATCCAAGGTTTATTGGAATTCCAGGCTAGCGCTTTCCCCTCATAGGCTTCTTCAGACCTTTTACAGCTCATAAAAGTAATACTAACATTTATACTAAAGCCTCTATGACATAATTCTTTAATTAAGTCAAATAGTGTTCACCTGTAAGGCTTCATTCAAGAACAGTTTATAAATACTCAACCATAAAGCAACTAATAAAATTAAAGTATACATATATTAGTATATATACTATGTTTATAAAAGTATATATAAAGAAAGTATAAAAAATACTTAAACATAACAGCATATAAATATAAAAATATATAAAAACATTTTTAAATGTTATGTATATCAAAATATATGTATGCGTGTATATGCCATGCATCAATAAGATGTTATGCAACAGATTATGCCATTTCATATAAGAACTGTATATAAAATACATTTCATAATGGATTCATGTAAGAGTTGTATGAGGACTACATTATATGATATATACAGTGATGTATACAAATATAATGTCCCATCTGACCTGCAAGTCTTTAACAACTTTCTTTTTTTACGGTCGGTTTAATAGGGACTCTGTCATTCAGTCCAGGTCTCTGATCTGCTCTTAGCATTATAATCCATCTGGCTTCTGTCCTTTCTTTACAGTTCCTTATGTCCCCCACCCCAAGAATTGGGTTTGTTTACTTGTAGTACTAGAAATTTGAAGCTGTGTGTGTCATTTGTGTTAATGACATGCTTGGATAATGCATTATGTGGGGATTGGATGCGTGTATTATACAGATGTTCATGTATTGGATGAGTGTATTATACAGATGTTCATGTATCCTATCACGTAACCTTCTATCAGTTTTCCCCACATATAATGCATCACAGGCCATGCACCTAGCTAGGTATCTTTGTTTTAAAAGAAAATTAAAGTTTTCAAATGGCCCGGCCACAGCCCAGACCTAAAACCAAACAGAAAATCTGTGGGGTGACCTGAAGAGGGCTCTGCACAAGAGATGCATTTGCAATCTGACAGATTTGGAGCGCTTTTGCAAGGAAGAGTGGGCAAATACTGCCAAGTCAAGATGTGTCATGCTAATAGACTCCTACACAAGAAGACTGAATGCTGTAATTAAATCAAAAGCTGCTTCAACAAAGTATTAGTATAAGGGTGTGCACACTTATGCAACCAGCTTATTGTACGTTTTTTATTTTTTATATTTTTTTCCCCTAACAGATTTGTTTTTCAATTGAATTGTACAGGTTATAGATCACATTAAAGGTGGGAAAAGTTTTGAAATGATTTATTGTGGTCTCACTTTTTTATATCACAAAAACCTGGCATTTTATTAGGGACGTGTACCCTCTTTATATCCACTATGTATATGTATGCGTGTGTGTGTATGTGTATATATACATATGTATGTGTATATATATATATATATATATATATATATATATATATATATATATATATATATATATGTGTCTATATGGGTCTACCTGAGATGGTCGACAAGCCATTTGATCGACTTATTTGGTCGACAATTCATTTGGTCAACAGGCAGATTTGCCCCCCTCCCCAATTTTGTGCGACCCTGGAGTTGATATATATATATATATATATA
>NC_056725.1:1485560915-1485620915 GCF_019279795.1 Protopterus annectens | reverse complement strand
TAAAACCTGGCAAGATACCTCATTAAGTACCACTGCTGAAGTCACAGCTGTTACGCTTTGAAAATGTAAAAAACTAGTGCTATTAAGAAAATTGCCTTTTTTTTTTTTTTTTTTTTTAATTGAATGTTTAACAGTCATTCATCATGCAACCTCCATTTTTAACAGCTCTGCCATTTAGTAGATTACGTAGTTAGTTTCAGTCACTATCTCATCAGGTTCATACTAGACAGTCAGTGTAGTTGACTGTTAGACCACTAAGTTATTGAAATCCCAGAGTGTAGCATTCCCTATCCATAAGGCTCAGGCTACAGAGTTCAGGGTTGAATTTATGAATCACCATATATATATATATATATATATATATATATATATACACACACATACACACACACACACACACACACACACTATACACGGCGTATGTGTGTGTGTATATATATATATATATATATATATATATATATATATACACATGTATGTATATCTGTGTGCATGCTCGTATATGGGTACAAGACAGTTCATTGAATTGCCTTTACATAGAATCATAAATTACTTAAAAAATTAATTGAAAACATACTTTGTTGAAAATCAGTTTGGCTGAATCATTATACACTGAAAAGTATGCCAGACTCTTGACACACTCTGCTAGTGTGATTTATGATCTTAGCTTTGCAGAAATTACAAGACAAAACTAGTTTAGCACTTGTGTAGATTGCAGATGCCCATATTCATGCTGTACCACCATCTCTAGAAGTTTGTATACCAGCAGATTCACTATGTATGGCGTGTTCTCTTTTCTCTGATTGTGCAACTGTGGAGTTGGTATATTTAAGCAGTGGGATGTGTGGTGGGGAGTGAAAGTCAGCCACATACGTAGTGCAGGGAGGCTTGCTCTCCTGCAAAAAGGGAAAACAAAACTTTGAAGAAGTATTTACTGTTTATGAAATTTTGTGTGAAGTGTGATCCAGTGAAATGTGTTTTTGATGAAATGTGTTTTCAGTTAATTTTTTTCAGTCATTTATGATTATACAAAAAGGCAATGTGATGAAAATTATATGTACTAGGACATACATTGCATGGGAGCAGTACTTTTTGTTTGTGTTTATATTAATGAGTGAAAAATCTGGTACAGCTGATCGAACCTTACCATCTTTTTCTCAATGAGTTCATGATACAGTGTTGATTGAGGAATACATCCTTTCCCCACTGTAACGTGGTCTCAGAACTGGTATGTATAATTAGCGGTGGGTGTGGGGGTGTAGGGTGGCTTGCCCCTTTACAAAATAACACTGCAGTTTTACTGTTTTTACCAATCCTTTGTGGAATGCTGTTTCTCTTCAAGCATTACTTGTCGATCATTGGTGGATTGCCAGTTTGCATTATTGCTAGATGGTGATGGTTCGACATATGTACATGCATAGCTACACACACACACACACACACACACACACACACACACACACACACACACACACACACACACACACACACACACACACCTGTGTATTGTTTCATTGAAAGTAGGCTTGACTGAACCATAAATGGTTGAAAAAAATAACTGAAAAGTGCATTTGATTGAAAAGCCATTTCATTGAAAGTTGTAGACGTGTATAAATTGTGTTTCTGGTGTCTTTTTTTATTTATTTATTTTTTCATGAGAGGGCTTAGAAACATAATTTGGAAGATTTTTTTGTGGCTTGGTAATGCCCATCAACATGTTCTCTTTGGTTCTATAGAGGTTTATGCAACACAGTGACACAGTGGATAGTGTTCTCATCTCATAGAAAGAAGTTTCCCGGTTTGATTCTTGGCTGGGGTGCCTTCAGTGCAGAGTCTGTATGTCTTCCCTGTGTTCTCATGGGTTTCCTCTTGGTGCTCTGGTTTGCCTCCACTTTCCAAAGGCATGTAGTAGGTGGATTGGACACTCTACATTGCCCATAGGTGTGAGTGTGAAGTGTAGAAGAACTACTACGACAGAGCTAGCCACCGGGCTGTGTAAATGCTTGCATTAGATTGTCACTGTTGAAGTCGCATCCTGACCCTATGTGCAAAATTGGGAAAAATGGGTTGTGGATGGATGGGTTGTGCACCAGCAATGATTCATTGTGTCTATGTATTTGTTTTTTCTCCATGGCTGTGTATATATCTGTCTGTTGTGTGTGTGTGTCTGTTGTGTGTGTGTGTCTGTTGTGTGTGTGTGTGTCTGTTGTGTGTGTGTGTGTCTGTTGTGTGTGTGTGTGTCTGTTGTGTGTGTGTGTGTCTGGTGCGTGTGTCTGTGTCTGGTGCGTGTGTCTGGTGCGTGTGTCTGTGTCTGGTGCGTGTGTGTATGTCTGGTGCGTGTGTCTGTTGTGTGTGTACTGTAGAATGTTTTCACTCAAATGGCTTTTTCAGTCAAATATAAATAACTGCGGTGGTGGTGCTGCGGTAGCGTTGTTGCCTCACAGTAAGACGTTGTCCTGTTCGATTCTCAGCTAGAGCGTCTTCTGTGTGGAGACATGCGTGAAAGGTTGTGCATCAGGGCTGGCAACTCGGCACATAAAAATCTACTGCCAGTCAAGAGTTCCGCTGTGGCGACCCCTAACCGGGAAAAGCCGAAAGACACAACAAGATAGATATATATATATATATATATATATATATATATATATATATATATATATATATATATATATATATATATAAAATGCATATATGTGTGTGTGTGTGTGTGTATATGTATGTATGTATATATATATATATATATATATATATATATATATATAGGTTCATACGTACTTACTAGGTATTGATTTGTGAGATCTTTAGGAGCCTAACCATACATTCCTATGAAGATTTTAGCTGTTGCATATTAAGTGCAAATAACCCAGAAATGAGCAGAACATTTACATGTTGCCCCTATCAGTGAGGGACAAGGGTTCTAAACCAGGGGTGCATTTGCAGTTACCCATCCATTCATCCAGGTTGTCTTTGAGTAGTAAAGGGAAGTACTTTGCTTTATCTGTCAAGGAAAATGGTTCCAAAGAAAATATAACATACCTATCCCTCGTATGTGTACTATCCTTTATATACTGCATTCCATTTTTTATGTTTTCAGTTCTAATACAGCTTTGGTTTTAGTCCTCTACTCTTTAGCATATTGGACTGTGGATTCCAATATGCTTTATTCTTTTTTCAATTGTAATTTTGTTGATCACCTTTCTTACCTCTTGGCCCAGGTTGTGGCTGAAAATGTTTAGTTGACCAGTCCATCTACTCAATTAGAAGGTATGTAAATTAATAAATTCTTATCATATATCTAAAAAATGTGCCATGGAAGTTGAAGGGCCTGCCATAGCAGTGTTAGAGCATCAGTTGCCTAGAAAAGCCAAATTATATCTTGGAATGCAATTTACATGCAGTTTCTGTAAGAATTCCGCTTACTTGCCTGCCTTTTTACTACTGGTTGTGTACCTGACAGTATTACAGCTCATTATTTTTTTCACCTTATTTGACTAGGGCAGTGGATTCAGTACTCAACTTTTTACTGGTGTGGTACTACTGCACTCTGACAATTCGGGAGAGTATCCTCATTAACAATGGCTCCAGGTAAGACATTTTTGCATCATTTGTCAAGTCAGAACTTCTGTCTTATATTTGTAAAGAGAGAAAGTAGAGAGACAAGACAGTTAAAGCTGTTCAAGCAATGTCGATAAACATGACAGTAAAAGGAATGACCATTTTTGAAATTGGGACTCTGCTTAATTGTCAGATACAGACATACTTTTCAACTCTCCAGATTTTTGCAGAATGTCCAGATTTTTTACTATGCTTGGTCTGATCCTCATGAAATTTGAAGTTTTCCTTCAAATCATTGAGGAGTGAAGTCACTAAATAATGGCATATTTCAGTTTCAGCTATCATATACTTTAGAAAATAGACACTAATACAAAACCTTGTATTCTAGCAACTTTCTAAGTTTGTAAGAGCAATATTTAAAAAAAATCCCTATTTTTGGGCCTCTGTCTCACATTATTTTTAGCTTTGCCCAGATTTCTTGCAGTTGACATCTATAGGTACAGATCATTTTAGAAATCAAGCAATATTGGGATCTAAACTGTGAAATCTGGCTGTTTTTCTAATGAGAAGCATGTATATTGGTGGGTTTAGAGAGACATAGCTAAGTGCTGTTGGCCACTGCATGTGTTTCTGGCTTGCTCGCATTGAGATTAATGTTCCTGGTTGCCTGTCTGAGTTCTAAGTGCCAGAAAAAGTCTGAGAGGTAGGATTCAGCAGTCAAAAGCCAGCTGTTTCATTCCAGACAAGAAGGGTAGGGTTTAACACTACAGTGCCGTGGTCAAGTATTTTACAGGATAGTTAACAGATGACATACACGAGAGATATCTGGAATCATGCATGTGCTGTCACTTCTGCCTCATGGTGTTGTATGGTGGAGTTCATACAGTAGGTGAAAATCTTTGGCCATCTGATGGCAGTTAATGATTGACCCTGGTCCATCTATCTTCTCTTTCCAGGTAGTCAAGGGTCTGATAGATGCATTGCCAGACTTTCAGTAAGTGACTGTGGGGACAAAGCAATGATAGTATTGTGTTAAAATATTTTTCTGTTATAAAATGTCACCAGATTCTTGAATGTTACTTTGTTAATTGAAGAAATCTCCTGGCAAAAACAGAACCATGTACTTAAATGTATCATCTGCTTCTGTGGTCTAATCTATAAAATGTTGATTTTTCTGTCTGGGATGCCGTATCTGAATAATGCTACCTATATAAACAGCTGTATTCATTGCAGGTACTGCTATTGTACACTAAATACTAATATACTGAAACTCCCATGAGCACTAACTTGACACTGTGTGTGAGCTGCAGTAAAGAAATTGTGTTCTTTGAAGCATGGATTATCCTAGGAAATATGAGCCACTATTATCTAACAGTTGATTATGTTTTCTGGCATGCTGTTTAGAAGGGCATGTGGCATTAGAATTGCAATTAGTGATTAGAAGATGACTGTGTCCTCCATTATTTGGTAAACATTCTGTAAGCTGTGCTGTCCATGAGTTGTGTACAGTAAGAAATGTTTCTGTAAACTAACATGGAGCATTGAGACAAGCCAAGTTAATAAGGCTAATATAATTACTTGTGTGCTGTGATCTACAGTTAAAAATGTATTCTTCCCACCCTCTGCAACATCAGCCATGTGTCTGTCCCATTTTCTCCTAAATTCCTTCATTGTGTTTGATCCTAGACTCTCCTCAAGATGATTTCAATGCATACACCTACTTTTCTTTGACACAGTTAGAAACTGGTAGATCATCTTTCCTAGGATAACCCATGCATTAATTTTCATTTAAGCCTTTTTTCTTTCTCCCTTCAAAGTTTTTCTCAAAACATTCTCACTCCCATGTTTTAAGATGGCAGCAGTTGAAAGTGCACAGCAATGTCATTGGTAAGGAGGTACTTTAAGTAATTCCAGGCTGTGATTTTACAATATTGTATTAAGGCAAATCATACAAAGGATTTACATGGGCCACTCCTCCTGGAGATAAGTCCATGCACAAGATTCACATTCTACCATTTTACCGTCCCCCACACTAGCAAAGGGTTAGGTTCACACTTCTTGTCTGCCTTCATACATAAGGAACATATGAGGTGTTCATCCTGGCTATCTTCATTTTGTGCACTTAACAGAATTTCACTATTGCCATCTAGTTTGAAATGTTTCACTTCTATATTATTGCTGCTACTTTAATTAAAAAAAAAAAAAAAAGACTAATTTCCCAAGTCATCTTTGGATAAATCTTTTGAAAGTATTTGACAGACTGAAGGCCTTGAAGTCCATCATTAAGTCTTTGTTTCACCTCTATTGTTTAAAATCTTTTATCTTCTATGCCACATCCACCAGCTTTAAAGGGCTTTCATCATGCTGTCCACAAAGACGCATCTTACATTAAATGCTACTAGAACATAACTTACATTTTTTGGAAACCACAAAAAGCTGAATACACTACCACTGCAGCTCTGCTTCCCACTCGCATATCCATAGAGCAGGTATAAGTCTTTCAAATACCTTGGTATCAGACCAAACACCTACCTACCTTTGCCTAATCCATGTAAAAGGTAAAATTAACACTATCATCCTATATGGGTGCCACAAAATTTGATGTTCCCTATTCACACTACCTCAGTGACGTATGGATTCTTTGCCTGCACAGATACCCATGCTGGCAGCTTTCTGGAGCTCAGAATCCCCTACTGTGATCCTCTGTGATAGGGGATTAGCTAAGAACCTCCCATTAAGGAAGCCTAACCCCTGTCACATTTAGTTTTTAGTGCCGTAGGGCTCACACAATTGAATCTCATTAGCAGCCAGCATTGGAGAATTACAGTTTCCAGACACAGATAAGATCCCCATTGGGAACTTTATTTCTTCTTCATTATTATTATACTTTTGTTCTCTACCTGTTTTATTTAAATAAGTGTGTGTTAAGTTTTTATTTTAATATATTTCCTATTTACTACTGTTATTAATTCCTCTGAGAATTCTCAGTACTGTGTTTGTATGTTTGATACTCATTTTAAGAAATTATGAGGCATTTGTAAAGTGTTTTATGACTTGTACTGGGAAACTGAAGCTCTGTGGTGTCAGTTAAACACTAGTAGAGGTCTGTTGATGTGATGTTGTCCCATCTTGCCTTTATTCTTCACTGGTTGGGTTCAGAACCAGTCTTCGGTTCCGACTCGACCGTGTGCAAAAGCTCGAGGTCTTCCACTGGCTCATGGCTGTATCCATATCCCATCATGCCCTAGTAAAGCTTCCCAGATCTCGTTTGCTGCTAAACAGACTGGATACTTCCATTTTGGCTCTAGCTAAGTTGGAAAATTTTTCTTACTCATTATTAACATAGTGTTTTGGCTGTTTAATAAGTTAATTAGTGTTTAAGTAGTTATCTAGTTAGTTTAGAGAGTTCACTCTTCTGCTTTGCTTCTGGCTGTCATTTTTCTTCGCTAGCCCTGTGTTACTCCCTATCATAGCTTCAATTTAGTGTTTAAAGCCCATTTCTAGTTGGAGAACTTTCCTTTCTCTATTTTACATTGCTTTTTACACACCCATTTAATTTAGAGTGTTGTAAAGAAACTTATTGCTCCTGTTACTTCTTCCTAACCTAAACCGGCAGCTCGTTTGATTTAGAGGGCTGCTGTTACCCATTTAAGTTAGAGGGCTATTTTTCTCCGTTGCCCCTCCCTTTTGACTAAGCAGCTTTATTTCATTTAGAGTACTGCCACCCCTTTCCTTTCTTCTTGTTGCTGTTTAAAAAAAGTTTTATTTGTATTTATATATATATATATATATATATATATATATATATATATATATATATATATATATATAAATATAAGTGTATAGTATAGTGATAAGGAGGTTGTACACTTTTCTTACACTTGTTTGTTAGTATACTGATTATGTCTAAGGAACAGAAGGAAACTAAACCCTCTGGATACACTATTTGTGTATACTGGCTAGGAGCTTTGCATCTGCAAGAATCCTGTTCTATTTGCCACTCTTTTAGCTCTAGAGTGCTGCTTGAAAGGAAGAACAAGCTTATACTGAGAGGTTTACTGAAGTCCCCCTTCACTGAAGGATTAGAAGGTCAGCGCACTTCAAAATTGACCAAGTCTCCTTCATCAAAGTCTGACAAATCTGGAAAAGGTCATCTTCTTCTTCTTCTGGCCAATCAGAGCCAGCAAAAAAGCTGACCAAAGATGCATCTCTGGACCTTAAGATTGTTGGGTCTGGAAAATATCCATCATCTGCTCCTTCAGTATCGATGCCAATAGAGTTTAAATTATGGAGCCGGTCCCCAGAATTGGTACCGGTCTCCCCTACTTATCACTTCTACTACAACCAGTCAGATCTCCTGCCCCTTCCTCTCAGTCCTCCAGGAGTCTTTCTGATGATGACATGGATTGGGTGGTGTGCAGACTTTTAAGGACACCGACACTGGCCAAACTGCTATCTGCTCTGAGCCTGAGGGATTTGGAACCAACCAGGACCTCATTTTCAACATGATTCCTCCTCTGAGCAGATCAGCAGAGCCTGAATGTCTGGAGCCTTTCATTGTGGAACCATAGGTGTCAAGACCTATTCCAAGATCTTTGGGCCTGACATCTGCTCCGACATCCTCTGTTCTGTCTGAACTTGAGGAGTCTAGGAGCTGACACTCTCCAGTTGGGTCCAGGGAGGAGAGTCTGATCGGACATTTGTCGTATCCGAACTTGCTTCTCGTGGCTTCGACATGGGTGAGTTCGGCTCCTACATTGCCCTCTGAGCCAACCCCCTTGGTTCTGGGGATGTCTTCTGGCTCTTCGGAGCCAAAGGTGTCATCGGATCAGGGGAGGGGGGGCTTTCGAGGTGATGAGGAGACTGCTGTCTCCACAGACAGTTCTGCTGTTAGGTCCTGACATTCTTCCCCCAAAGGCACCGGTGTCTGTCTCGCCACCACACCATCCACAGACACCCAGAGACCCTAGGCCTCAGGATGCCCCATCAGGTGAACCCCTCTCTTCCAAAACCTCTCCAGAATACCCTTTTGAAGAGGTCCCTCGTAAGTGACTTTGCAAGAAGAAGCATTTAGACTCCCCAAGAGGAGTCTGTCACTTCGGATACAGACCTCGATGAGTCAGAAGAGTCCCCATGGTCATCCTCTGAGGATGTCTCCTTTGCTGACTTCCTAGAAATCCTTAGAGGCGGCTGGAAGCCCATCAATCCTTCTGAGAAGGAGTCTGTATACCTGAAGGCTTTTATGTTTACCCCTTCCCCCCCCTTCCGCCACTTGGGTGTCTTTGCCTTTCGATGAGCTCATGGAATTAGTCAGTCGAAAGGTGTGGGAGTCTCCAGACTGAGTGGAACCTGTTCCTCAGAGGCCAAACAAATTTATTACTGCACCTACAGATGGAGAGTTTCTTACAAAAGGTGTTCCAGTGGATGCTGTGGTGGTGGCATCAGCAGCCACCAAAAAGAAACTTTCAGAGACATCCTCGTCTGTCCATCTTCCGAACAAGGAGTCTCGTGTGATAGAGAGATACGGCAAGGGCATGTTCTCTTCAGTGACTTTTGCACTCAGATCGCTGAATTATCTAACGCACTTTACTAGACTACAAAGAGATCTCCTAAAGGAGCTACAAGATACTCTACAAGGTTCAGTAGCTGCAGGGGTATCCGACAAGGTTTCCTCTCAGCTTTCCACCTTAAATTCTGTGGTTAACTCCCCCATGAGGCTTATTTCTTACGCAGCAGATGGAGTGAGCAGGGCAGCAGGTTCAGGAGTGTCCCTGAGGAGACCTTCTTGGAAGCGCTTATGTGACTTTGTGAAACACTTTAAGTCTACTTTTGTTAATGCCCCCTTTGATGGATCATTCTTCTTCGGGCCAAATGTTAAGGACAGACTCACCAGGCGTGAGCAAGAAGGAAAAACTCTCTCTGCTGTAAGAGTCCATTTTTCCCTACCTTCTAGACCATACCCAAAAGGTCAAAAGGGAGGAAAGATGTGGTTCTGAAAATCCCAGAGTTTTTCAGGGCACACATAGTGACTCTTCCCCAAGGGCAGAGGGGGAAGTAGTAATGGGAGACCCCGTCCACTCAGCAGAGCGGGTCCGCAAAATCAGGATGACAGGGATTCATTCAGTGGTAGGCCCTTTCAGTGCTCCTGAATGGGGGCCCATCTGTCTGTCTCTGGAGGAAGCCAAGGGTTGCATAGATTTTTACCAAGAAACCTGGCTGGAAATAAGACAATTGCATTTGAAATATCATATCCAGAGACTACTCTATACCCTTCTCCCTTCCTGTCCCAAACATAAAGAACAGCCTGGATGTTCCACCCAGTCAGAGGGAACAGGCAACTCTAGAAATTCAAAAGTTGCTGGACAAAAGAGATGTCCAAAGAGTCCCCGCAGATCAAATTGGATCCGGAACTTACTCAAGGTTCTTTTTAGTGCCAAAGAGGACAGGGGACTGGCGGCCCATTTTGGACCTCAGCAGATTAAATGAATCAGTAAGAAAGACAAAGTTCCAGATGGTAACACGGGTCTTTATTGAAACATCGAATGCTGAAAACAGCAAACGATGTTTCATCTACATATTTTCAGCGAAAACTGAAAATGTCGAAATAACAGAACAGCGATTTCCTAGGGAAAGAAATCACTGTTCCAACCAAAAAAAAAACATTAAACACTTCCAAACACATACACACGTACCCTAACCCTAATTGTACCCCCCCCAAAAAAAACAGTAAACAACTGAATACACATATGCATGTAACCCAACCATACATCTAACAGAAAAAAAAAGTAAACATTTTAAAATATATGCATTTACCTTAACCCGCACCCTAACCCTAAGGTCAGTAACTCTTGCACATTTATGTAAACAGTTCCAAACACGTACACACTTACCTTAACCCTAATTCTACCCCCCAAAACAAAAGTAAACAGCTGAAAACACATACACACACACGTAACATGCATCTAATGCAAAAAAACCCCAGTAAACACTTTCATATATATGCACTTACCTTAACCCGTACCCTAACCCTAAGGTCAGTAACTGTTGCACATTCACGCTCGGGAGCTATACCGGACAAGGGACCACACTACAGTGCAGAACACGGCAAACCAGCAAAGTGGTCAAGCGACTTCTTTCCCAGGGAAAGTATTCGCTGAACAGCCACTTCACTGTTTTGCCTGTTCGCTCTTTACATGTTGACAAAAACGCATTCGACAAAATGCGTTTTCATCCTAATAGGAACCCGGTAACACTACAGTTGATTTTTCCCTTTCTTTGAAAAGACAATTGGATATGCTTTATAGACCTTCAGGATGCGTATTACCACATAAAGATGGACAGGCCATCTAAGAGTCATCTGCGCTTTCGGTTGGGAGCCAGTCATTTCCAATTTCTGGCTCTGCCCTGTGTTCTCACTGCAGCCCCCAGAGTGTTCACCGAGTATATGGCAGTGGTCACGGCTCACTTGAGACATCTAGGATTCTGAGTGTTTCCATATCTAGATGACTGGCTCCTAACCACCACCATCAAGCATCTACTACTAAAAACAAGAGACACCACATTACTTCTCTGCTCTCACCTAGAATCCCGATAAATTATGAAAAATCTGCATTGTTGCCATCTCACTATTTCGTTTTATAGGGGTAGACCTAGGCACAACAAAAATGATGGCACAACTTCCTACAGAAAGAGTTTTAGTTCGTGACTTCCAGTCTTAATCCTTCTTTCCAAAAGAAGAGTACAGGCAAGAACAGTTCTGAAAGTCTTGGGAACCATTGCTGCAGTGATAAACTTAGTTCTATTAGCACGAATGCACATGAGAATCCTGTAGTGGCTACTGTTCACTCAGTGGTCATTGCAGGAACTACCCATGTGTCTCCAAATTCTGATGAGTCCTGCAAAAAAGACCTTCGCTGGTGGCTTCACTCGACTCACGTGACAACAGGTCGACACATTGTCCTTCCACAGCCTTACAGCCTTTAGCCAAAGTAACCACAGACTCCACCCAGGTAGGGTGGGGGGGAGGAATTACCTTGGGAGGACAGTCCAAGGCACTTGGCAGGATCACAAGGCCCATTTGCACATCAATGTCCTAGAGATGAGAGCGGAGCTTTTGGCATTGCAGGCACTTCAGGACTCTCTTCCGCTGGGAACTATTGCAATACAGACAGACAAAATGTCAGTTTGGTACATAAACAAGGAGGAACCAGGTCGTACCTCCTTTGTCAAGAGGCCCTGAGAATATGGCAGTGGGCGACCTCCTCCCAATGCTTTCTGATAGCGATGCACATCCCGAGGACATCTATTGTGATAGCAGACAAACTCAGCAGAGCGAGTCTGATGCCTCACGAATGGTCCCTAAAACAAGAAGTAGCAGAAAGGATTTTCCGCAAATGGGGCCAACCCTTTTGTGACCTTTTTGCCACATCCATGAATGCCAAATGAGCAGCTATTTTGTCCTAATCCCCCCCCTCCGGGGGACTCACCATGGCATGCACTTGTACATGATTGGCCCTCGGGTCTCCTTTATGCCTTCCCTCCCTGTCCCTTGATACCCAAAGTTCTTCATAAAGCCAGCTCATTGGGAAGCGGTCTGATTCTAGTTGCCCAATAACTGGCCTTGTCAAATTTGGTTCCCCTTCCATTGGCCTCATCTCCAGGAGGAGCCGTGGGTTCTGGATCCAGTTTCAGCCCTTCTAACTCCTACTTCGGGATCGCTCCACCCCTCTCTTCAAACCCTCAAATTGTCAGCTTGGCTGCTCCAGTTCCAAATATAGCCAGGCTCCTTAACCTTTCTCCTTTTGCGAAACATATCTTGATCTCGTCTCATAAGGCTTCAGTGAGAAAACTATACATGAACGCATGGAAAAGATTCTCTTCCTGGTCATTAAGAACTCACATTGATCCCTTTTCTGCCCCAGTAGGTTCTATTCTTGAATTTCTAATGAAGCTATTTAATGAAGGCACAGCTGCAGCCACCATTCAAGTCTCATAAGCATTGATATCCAGTTTTTATATAAATGATTTAGCCCCAAATCTGATGTCTCAGACTGTGCAAAGCCTTCCTGAAGGGCACTGTTCTGTTAAGACCTCCAATTAAGACCCCTCTACCACCATGGGACCTCAGCTTTGTTTTGTCCTGTTTGATTCTTTCCCCCTTTGATCCTGCATCTTCCTGGATACTGGATCCCCCTTAGAATGACACCAAAAACTAAGCCAATTGTTGAAGTCAGTTATTTTTTTAATGGTATTGTGGTATCATTCTTGGTGAAGGTAGGATGCTGCTTAGGGCTAGGGTCATACCTGCCTGGGACATGTACTCTGACAGCTCAATCATGTCTATCTTCATATAGTCCAGAGAGGTACATCTCAAGTCATTCACACCAACATGAACAATGACAATCATACTTGCACCTGTTGTGGAGAGACTTAAATGCATGCGTCCGTGCGTGATGTGGTGGATTCTGACACCTGACAGACAATTGACCGTGATCTTCTTGTAGAGCCTGGTGAGGGTGGACATCAGTGTGTCTCACACTTGAGTCGCCAATGACTAGTATGTTTGGTTTAATGTTGTGCTTTATAAGTATGAGTTTATGCCTTATGGGCTGTGTTTGCGAGACACTGGTGTGTTGTCTGTTGTCTGTGATGTGTTTGGTATTGTGTGTGGAATGTCTGTGAGTGTGTTTTGGAGGTCTCTGCTGTTTAGGTAAGTTTTTATTGAAGACCTCTGTATATGTGGGTATGTGCTGTACTTGGCTATGTGATATGGGTGGTTTGGTGTTTGTGCTGGCAATCTCTTCTTTGTCAGGGGTACTTACTGAGGCTCGAGAGAGCATGGATTCCAGTTTACTGATACAGATTTATCTCTCACAAGTAGAAGAATTTTGTGCTAGGAGAAAAGGGTTGTCAGTGAACATGAGGCAGTTGCTACACTGTCTCAGTATGCCCATGTCAACCAGGCTGGCAGGAGAAACTGATGGGAATTGTCCAGACATAGTGTTCTGAAACTTGTATGGACTTGGGGAGAGAGGGTTTTGATAAGGGTTTGTCCACAACAGTGTAGACCACAAAAACCTTGTTAAATGTAAAATAACTGGCCTGAAGCACAAATGCGAAAAACAAAACTAAGAGGGTTAGAATAACAGACAAATTTAATCAGGCTACTAACAAGCAGTTATTGGGTAATTGTTGTTATCAGCAAACAAGATCTGGGAAGCTTTGCTAGAGCATGATGGGATAGGGATACAGCCAGAAGCCAGTGGAAGACCTTGAGCTTTTGTATACGGCCGAGTCAGAACCGAGGATCGGTTCCGAACCCAACCAGCAAAGAATGAAGGTGAGATGGACAATATACATGGAACATTATGGTGAGTACATAACTTCTTTTTTCTGTTTATCTGTTTTAGTTTAAAGTTCTGACAGGAAAATATTGCATTTTTTCACTTTCATTATATGATGTTTACTACTAGTTTAACAGTTATAACCTTTTACATCATTAAATTGTAATTTTTAACACAAATTACCTTATTTGCATTTTATGAACAGATTTTTTTCATTTCTTGCAACGGAATCTCTAAATTCTTATTTGTGGTGTTTCAGAAGGTTTCTGTTTTAAGGTTATACATTTGATTTTTTTGTCACTATTTAGACAAACAAATTTTACTTGATACTGTGACTGTGTGCTGCTTACTACACCGTGCTAATTGTAGAACAAGGCTTAGCACAATTTATACTGTTTCTGCTATATTTTATGCAGTTTAGCCCTATTTGCTCTCTGGGAACATAGTTTATATTTTCTATTGTTGCCCTTAATCAGCCTTTAATAGTGTCAGTGCATTATTCTGGATGGTGTTCTTTTTTTCCCTGATTAGATAGATCCTGATATGGATGCACACCCCCCCCCCCCACAACAAATCTAGTTATACCTAAAAAGAAATAAAGAAAAAAAAAACATGCCTCAGCCTATGGCTTGTCAATCTGTTGCCTTATGCCAGCATGCGGACCACTTAGCTTTTTCCCTGGCATCCTCTAGTGTGAGCTTGCAGCCCTCTATGGTACAGGGGTCAGGCACATCATCTAAGGCTGTTCCAGTACCTGGTTCAGATGTGGGAGAATCAAACCCTTTAGGTGCAGCAAAGTTCGGGGTAAGTGACCCTTGCAAGGCATAATACTCTCCCCAGATATGTTGTCTTCTAGTATAGTGCTTAGTAAGAAGAAACAGAAACCTCACACTACATAGAATCAGGTTATTACCATGTAAAGAGTTTGTTTCCTTTGCCAAGAATATTTTTGACAGCCAGCTTCTCTCTGAGGCTATACTTCTATTCAAAATGACTACCTTCTCTACAGATTGGTCTAATACTACAAATTTTACTGGGAACTCTGATGCAGATAGCAGTGAACTCAGAGTCCATCCAATCTGACTTTTCAGTAGGTGATCTAGTTCAAAAATCCAAGCAAATGTTCAACTTTCCAGAGATGCTAACTAGGTTTAGAGCTGTATTTGACTGAAAGCAGTCTGGAGTTATGGCAGAGGTTGACAGAGTTTACAGTCTTATTGAGGATGAGGTTCTAAATATGTTGGCTTTTCCCCCTCTGCTACCAGCCTTAGAAGACATCTGTAAATCGGGTATTGAAGGAGGCAGGAAAATCTGCAAAAAGAAAATCTTATGTTTACCCATGGAAGAGGTTTTCCAGGTGATACCTAACTGATATCAGAGGACCTGGTATGATGTCTTTTCCTCTGGTTTTGAAATATTTAGGCGAACTTCTCAATGATGACTTATCTTATACATTTATCAAGATGTACCTTGCAGCCATCTCAGCTCACTTAGTATATTCTTTCTAAATGTATTGTGTTCGGATATGCTACAAATTTTAGGAGAAAGTGAATCTCATTGCATGGGTCCTCCTAAAATTTATAGCATATCCGAACAAAATACATTTAGAAAGAATATACTAAAACACTACCTTAAAGGGCTTCCTGCTCCTGTTTTACCCAGCCCCCTGTGTTTTACCAGCCAAGCTATCTCCTCTGTTAACACCATAGTTCTCATTCTAATAGAGCCATGTTACAAAGCTGCTCTGCGGTGTTGTACATGTGCGTATAACTAGTTAAATAGGTTTCTTATGTCTTTATTGTTAATATGTGCTTAGAGATGCCTGATAACAGCATTGGTAAACCTCACAATGATGTACACAGTTTTATTCCTAAGCAAGAATGTGCATGCTTATATTAATGTTGCAAAGGAGATTTAACTGTCCAGTACCTATTGGTGTATAACACCCTTCTTTGTATGCTGTCTTTTGTTCTGCTGTAAAAGCTGAACTGTAAATTCCTTTCCTTATACTTTTCTTTTGTATTACCATGCTGTGGCTGAAATGGGTCCATGTGGGGTGAGTCCATTATTCCAGTTAGCAAACTTTAAATATATTGCAATCAAATTTGTACTCTTATCAGGGCAAGTGACAATTCAGAGGTAGTATGCAACTTGATTCACAGAAAAAAAGGTTAACTTCATTAAATCCAGACACCATTTTAACGGGTAAAACAAAAATTATGCTTTTCAGTTCCGGTCTTCACTAGTTTAGCCTGATCTTTTCTGAATTTCACTCACTTTAAAATCTACTAACACCTTTTAATAAACTTGTATACGGATAGTTACTCCTTATTTTATTAAATATGAAGACAAGTTAGTGTGCAAAGTAAAGAGCTGAAAGTGGTTTTGGCTTCATAATGCCCTGTCTCAGATGTGCTGCCCTGCTTACTGCCTTCTTTTCCAAAATGAGCACATTTACACTTAAACAATTCAGAATCATATTTGTAAATTAATTATTTTATATCCAGAACAAAAATGTCACTACTGTGGCTTAAACAAAATATGACTGGATACTTTTCTGTCACCAGGCCATATTCTGTTTTACATACATAACCTTTAAACTATTTTTTTTTTCTGACTCCCTGAATGCACCACTGGTGCCTACAGTAGTGGTTAACAGACACTTTGACACCTTGTGTATTCGTTCAACACACCATCATGATCCATTATAAATACCAAAGGCTGTATCAGTCATACGTACCATCATCTGAAGTAGTTTCCCACTTTGTTGAAACAGTTGCCGAGTTGTCCTTTTTCTCTTTGCAGCTCAGGCAATATTTTCAGAAATGCTTCTCCATGGCTTGCACCTGTTTCAACTGCCTTCTATACTGTGCTCATTCATGCTATTTCTGTTCACCACGTAGTGTAATGTGGTAATATACTGACACTTAAATGAGTACATATTAAGTATGATCAAGTAGCATTAATCAGTCCTGTTTTAGTAGCCCTAATTATCCACTGCAATGGATAGTGTTACTTTGCTGTATATTTATTGGTTTTATATTTGTTAAGTGAGTACGTCTCATAATATATAGACATCTGTTGTATCATCTGAGCTGTAGCTGTGATTGCATTATTTGTGGGTTAGAGCAAGTCTGTAACATTTGTCAGAATTCTAGTTATTTATTTTTATGCATTCTAGTTTAATTTACAGTGGAAATTAAGAATGCAAAGTTACCATATCCAGGTAGCAGACTATGCTCTTGAGTGACTGTGTTACATCATTAAATGCAGTATTTTATACACTTGGAGTACAGTTTGGGTAAGGACATTTATGCACTCCCCATATCTTGAGGTGGACCCTTTTACCAAACTCAAGTTACTGACTACACTTCATACACGCTTTCTGGTGATGATGGTGGAAGAGGGGAACTGCATGGGTGCGATGACATGACCATTTCTGGTGAAGAAAGGAAATCACTTTGGAAGGTTAAAGACCTCTTCCCACCACAAAAGTGAAATAAATCACTTAGGAGAACATTTGTACATTTATTATATTATTCTGTGTTTCTATAACAAAATGCTGCTTTTGTTAATTAAGGCAGGTATTCTATCTTAATAGTGGACATTTACAGCGGAACTGTTGCTAAGTTTGAAGTTTCCAGTACCTGTATGAACTTAACTAGCCTTTTTCCATTAATATCTGTATATGTAAAGCTTAATTTAACATAATGTTAACTGCCTTTGTTCCATTCAGATATTGCTATTTTTCTTGCCTTTTCCTTTCAGAATTAAAGGCTGGTGGGTGTTCCATCATTACATCTCAACATTCCTATCAGGAGTCATGCTGACATGGTGAGTTGCGTTTAGTTATACTCACTTTCTATTTTTTCAAGACTTGACTGTGGACAGAGTAATATGCAGTAGTTCTAGTATTGTGTGAAGTCAGTTTGAAGAGACTGTAGACCCATTGTATCCTCCCCATTTCCAACTCTACTCAGTTTTTCTGGTATTGTAGATTGCAAATCTAATGTCAAACTACATGAGTGCTTGGTCCATTGTGTCAAACTAGGAGCCTCCCAAAGAATGTTAACTTGCAAAGTAAGTTATGATAAAAAAAAAAATGTAGACGTGTCACTGTTCCATCCTGGGTTATTGCTGAAACCTGCTTGTTTTTATCTTTGAGGGTTTAACTGGTAGCTACCAGAAGATGTCTGTGGAATGAAACAACAGGTTTGCTGTTGTGTGTCCATTATGAAAGTATAGAATGAGTATAATGTTCTTTCAGTTGTTGACCAGGTAAGTGGGCTAACTTTTATAAGGAACTCAAAACAAAAAATTCAGGTACAAGGAGCGCCACGAATGTATGTACCACCACCGGAAAGTTTATTATTCACATAAAATCCAAGACGAACCATACAATTCCAATAAAACGCTTATCACTGCATTTTGCGTTCACAATAGAAATTCATCAGATTAACTAAAGCCATTAATCCCATCATGCCTTATATCCTTTCTAATTCAGATCATAATCCAATAGGCTTCATTGGTTGGAGCATTTGGCTGTCTGTTTGGGCACAGATTTCCGTGAATTTTTGGTTTAGTTGACTTTTATAAGGACCTACTTACACCATGACCAAGGTCAAAAGGCGGGTTGCAGTAAATATAGTCTAGCATAAAAGGTTATGGATCTTGTCTAAGTGATACTGATCAGGTAGTCCTGGGTTTGATTCCTTCAGCCTATACCTGCATAATGTGTCTCTGAAGAAGTCATTCAACAAGCCCAATACTTCCATTTTATCCTAAATAGGCACTTGTGTCTAGTTTGTCTATCCTTTTAACAAATTAAAATGGTTAATAAGGCATAAAGCAGTATTAATGCAGACTTTCTGCAGATGGTGTCCAGCAACGACCCCCCCCACACACACACACATATCAAATTCATCATATGTACAACACCATGTCTTATCCCTTTAGCCTGTTATTTACATTTTCTACTTTGATTCAACTCACTAAAGCATTAAGCTTGACATATGCTTCAAAGGGATGGTGTTTGAAAGGCAAGAAATAATGATTGTCGGAGACCCTAAATGTTTTTCATCAGATAACTTCTGCAGTTGCCATAACTATATGGGATGCTTCATTCCATGGATCAGATGTCTGGGCAGTTTGCAAAGCTTTGGGCTCCTTCTTCATGCCCCATAGATCAGCTATTATCATGAGTTTAAATACGTATAACAGTGTAAGTCTGTGCTTAATTAAAAGAAAAACTCCTTTCTCACTAGTAAAGATAACTGCGTGTCCTAGTTAGATTAGGTTTTAAATACATGCAGTTCGTTTGACGTGTGAGACAGAAGGTCAGCAAAGTAATCCAATGAAAGAGAACCAAAGGTCCAAACATCGCAAATATCAAAGCAGTTTATTCTAAACGCACACAAAGCTTTCGAGCTCAACAGACTCTTTATCAATGTAAGTTAAAAAGTAATATTCATTACTTCTTTTATACCATTCCATCATTTATAAAGATCAATTAATACATTTAAATATACCAGTTTAAAGCAAGGTCATCTAATTATCAATTAAATAGCAACAATATATACAAAATCAACTTTAAAACCTGTATAAATCACAATATAAACACAGTGGCCATATTAAAACTGTACAACATGTAAAATACATATAAAATATATTTGATTACACAGTGCAGTTATATAGAATCTAATAAAAATCTGTTTCAACTTCATAATTGCTTTACTATTAGTTATATTAATACATGGGTGGTGTGTCGGCTCTAAAATAATTTATACATTTATCTATTTGATGTCACAGTGGTGCAGTGGTTTGCATTGTCGCCTCACAGCAAGAGGTTCTCCATTTCGATTCTCTGCTGGCATGCCTTCTGTGCGGGGTCTGCATGTCCTCCCTGCTTTCGTGTGTGTTTCCTCTGGGTGCTCTGGTTTCCTCACATATTAAAAAGACATGCATCTGGAGCATTTCTTCCCAGGCCTTCGGTGAAAATTGGCTTGTTCCAAGTTTGACATTCCTGGTGAACAAATCTTAAATAAAAATAAATATTCTGCATATTCTGTTTTGTTTATAATATCCCCTTCTCTACTTTTTGTAAATACTTGTTGAAAATGCCTAAATTTGGGAACACTTCACAATACTGAAATCCTGAAAGATCGAATTTCATATGGCCGAGACCATATGATCGAACTTTCGGAATCCCGACATTGTGAACAGAGATCTGCATACAGCACAGAACGGGAGAGTTCCCTGTTGCTCACTTTAGTGCAATCTCGTCGGAATATTTAAGTAGTGGGGGTGTGGGGGTGCAGGGGGCCTGCCTCCCTGCAGAAACATTTGAATTGTTGTTTTTTTTTTTTTTTTTTTTTTTCAGAATTTCGATATTCCGAAACATCGATCATATGGTCTCGGTCATATAAAATTTGAAGTTTTGAAATTTCGAGATTCTGAAGTGAATCCCTAAATTTGAATATATGTCTGTCATCACACTGTGTAATATGCTTATATAAAGCATTGGTATCTACCTTTTTCCTAATCTCTGAAAGATGCAAAGAAATTCAATCCTTTAATTTTTGGTTTATCTTGCCTACATAGAAAGAATTACATGCCGCACAGTTAGCTACATTTTTCACTATTACAGGTGGCAAAGGTATTAAAAACTAAAGTTTGATTAGTAATGGTATGTATAAATTCCTTCCAGTATTGATGCATTTTATAGAAAACACAGTTATAGCATGGTACTGTAGCTCAATTCCTAGAAATAGGTCTACTTACACTCTCGTTAAATGATAAGTCCTTATAGCATAAAAGCCACTTTAGATTTTTTCTTGTAAATAAAATAAGGCTTTTCTCCTGTTCTTATCAGTTCATTGCCAGAACGTAAAATAAGCCAGTTCCTTTGGATTATTGTTTTAACATGACTAATACATCTGCTAAATTTCATTAGATATTCCACAGGCCATTTATCACAATTCTTATTAGCAGTACCACCTGTATGTACAGCACTATTACCACCAAGTACATAGGGCCCACCCTTGCCTACACACTCTGCATTTACTAAATGCATGTTATCTTTTTTGATCTTTTAATAATTTGATCGTATCTTCTAGAATGAAAATCATCTGCCATATTACTTATTTCACTAAGGAATGCACCATCCAAAGTATTTAATGTACTTGCACGAAGAAATTGTCTTTTAACACCGCCCTTATAGATATGTCTCAGATGCATGCTTTTAGCATGAACATACCGAGTTGTTTGTACATTCTTCCTGTGTATAGTTGGATGGAAGTAATTGTTCATATACATAACAGCAATAGCCAGAAAAGTTATTTTCTCTGATGAGAAATTTAGTTTGAAATCAAGAAAATTAGTGGTTTCACTCAGTTCACTACAAATAATTTTAGATTTTCAATACTTCTAGTCCACAATAGAAATAGATCATTCACAAAATGTTTATAAAAATTTAAATTATTATTCCAATAATTATAACATTTTCTGTGTCATAAATGTGCATTTCTTTCCATTTTGCAAATACTAGATTCGCGTGACTATTTGCTACCGGGGTGCCCATTGCTACCCCTTTTAACTGGTGGAAGCAGTCATTATTAAATAGAAACATATTGGTTAATATAGCAATAATCGTCTATGTGGTATATTGAAGATTTACCCATGGTTCATGTGGTTGAATTACAAGGGCAAAGCAGATGTGTCCCAGATGATATAGGAGTTCATTTCATTAGAGAGCTACTGTTGTGAATGAGGAGGATATGCAGTTAATACTAAGTTGTTGAATCTTGTAGAATTTACCCTACTTTAAAACACAACGGTCTCAGACTTAGTAGCACGGTGTGAGGGGTAAGGGAGGAAAAGCCCCAGGAATTGACTCTTGAAAGGCTTTTCAGTGAATTTTGCAAATTTTTTTTTGAATAACACCGAAGTTTTAAAAAATAAAGTATCGTCTCTTTAGATAGAGAGAGATAATTTATTGTTTTTGTCATGGTGTGTATGTGTTAATCTGCCTGCTTATATTGAATCTGGAAGAATAAGGTGAGTGTACTCTATACCAGCTTGTTAAACCTTTGCATTTTTTGGTGCATGCATGCATGACTGTATGAATCATTATTGGCTTTAACTGCTTGGATGCCTCCATGAAGCATTGCTGGCTTTAACTGTTTAGGTACTAAAAACTGGAAGGAGAAATTATAATGGGTACTGCTGCATATGCTGAACTGAGGAGACGTCAGTATTTTTCAGAGTGACCTGATTAAAAGCTAGTCTAGGTGAGAATGGTGATAAGTGAAACTTCTGTGCAACTGGCACCCATGGTATGGTGCAGAAGTTTCTAATAACATAGCAGTGAAACAAAAGTCTCTCCATATGTTTAAGAAACTCACTTGTGTGAGAACCACCTAATGTAAAGAGACAGGGCTGTACTGATGGAAGGGAAGAAATTGACTTACTAATTGGAGATGAAATGTGAGGTATTAATTAGTGGAGATGTTGGGAATGGTCGCAGATTATATGATGACTGTGGGATTTTGAAGTTGATATTACTGTGCGGGTTCGTATCATATGTTCGAAGATTTAAAACTTCGAATCACTAAAGGTCGACCTTTAATGATTGAAGTTTTAAAACCTTGAATCGTATAACTGAGATCGCCATAGAGTGCAGGAAGGGAAGATTTCCTTTTACTGCACTGTAGTGCGATCTCAAAGTTAGTATATTTAAGTAGCGGGGGGTGTGGGGGTGCAGGGGAGCTTGCCCCCCTGCATAGAGCATTTTTTGGGGGGGCTTAAAATGTTTTTTTGGGTTTTTTTTGGCATTCGAAGTATTTAAAAGTTCAATCATTAAAGTTCGAACTTTAGTGATTCAAACTTTTCATACTTCGATATTATGATATAGACCATACTGTGATATGATTGCAACAGTCCTTGGTAGAAAGCCTAAGTGAAAATATATGGGTGATTCCTAAATGTTAACATTCTGATCACAATGTAATGATGCTTTACACTCATTGTGCCTTGTTACTTACCTCAGCACTGTTTTAACTTATGTCTCTCTCTCTCTCTCTCATATATGCCATTGGTTGCTTTTTTTGAGATTGGAATATCATTACCAACATCAAACTGTTTTTTTTTTTTTATTTCAGGCCAGATGACCTAATGTACCAGATGTTTCGAAACCAGTTTCTCTTTTTTACAATGTATCAAAGTAAGTCAACTAACTCTGTTTCAATTTTTGCTTGCTTGTGCTGGTGTTGGTATAATTTTAATGCTTCTTGAACCATTAAAACCATTGCAAAAACAGTAGTCTCAGATGTGCTAACCATTGGCTAAAAATGTTATATATGTGGTTGAGTCAGGTTCTTCAACTGACCACATTCATCTCCCTTGTTGCATGTCATTAGCGGAAATATTCTTAATAGACAAATCTTCTATATCTAATTTCCTAATACACAAGTCATATCCACACCATCTTTTACGGGCCTGTTTCTGCATATCTAACTAGTTATGAGATGAAATTTGAATTTATTATATGAAAGTAAGATATGCTACCATTATGCTTTCTTGAAGGTACCACTATGAACATTTAAACCCTTTTTTGTGGTTATTTTGCCAAACTTTGTGGGTAGTATATTAAATTCCTTGTGCTTTGTTACCAAAAGAGTAAATGTACCACTATAAGTTTTGCTAATTTTCTGCATCCCTAACGCAGAGTACTGGGCAATGGGAGAAAAAAAAAAGAATAGGTTTGTATACAGAGTCTGCTCCCAGGCAGCTTGCATTTGATTAACAAGCCTAATCCTAGAGGGATTATCCAGGAGGGTATAGATTGAGTGGCATGTTTTGCAGTTCCTTCTATCCTGGGGAGGTTGAAGGATTTCTGTCAAAGGAATAACGATTTGATAGTGGAGACTGACACCTGTAATCTAGTGATGCATGCATGCGTAATGTGATGCACTTGAGTATTGAAAGTACGGCATGAAATGCCTCAGACTGTTATGAAGGTGGCCATTACCATAAATCACCTCAAATATTTCTTTACCAATAATTTCCTTTTCACATGGCTATTGCATTTGCCTTGGCTTGTGTCCTCTCTAAGGAAACTGAAAGACTGTAATGCCAAAGATGCAGCTTTTGCTAAAGTGATAGTTGTGCCACACCCACCAGATTGTGATTTATTGTGTGCAGTTAGAATGTTTATTTATTTTTTTAAACACCTTTATTGAATTATCACTTAAGACACAGGCAGATGTATATTTGTATATAAAAGACAACAAACCATATTAACATAACATTATTGTTATTTATTAAGGGACTTTAAGTATGAATGCATACTTGAAAATCTTCGGGGAGGCGGTATTTTACTCTGGGTATATAAATCTATAACATCTTGTCTCATCAAGTCTGAGCAGGCATAAAAAACTTTAATTGTCCAAATTCTTAATGGTACTTCTCCAAACTTTTATATAATTTTTTTACATACAGCTCTCCCAGCTATTGACAGTGGTTCCCACTGGCAATATCTAAAGAATCTGGACAACTGTCTGGATAAAAAGGGTGAAATATTACTTATTGGGAATTTTTAACTACCCCAGAATTTACTGGAATATCCTAAGTGGCATCTCCTATCTTGACAAGGACTTCATTAATATTTTGGAATTTTTTTGGGATGACTCAACTAGTTAAGTTTAATACTAGAGGAAATAGCGTACTGGATCTCATCACTAATGTACCCAGAAAGGTTGCTTTTTCAAAGTTACTTTCTTCGCTGGGTATATCTGACCCCACTGTTCCATATCTTTTATACAAGACATAGCAACCCATTCCATTTTACAGTCACTGAAATATGAATTTGATAAAGGCACAGTACAAACTTTTCCATTGCAGTTAACCAAAATTGGTCTACCCAAGTACAGAGTTTAGACCGTTGCTACGGATATCAGAATATTGAAGAATATCTACCAGCTTGTGTTTATTCCTCAGGGAGAAGAGAAAATAACAAATATTCATTTCCATAATAAAACAATTTAAGAAAAAAAGAGAAGCTATAAAACATTTAGATAATTTCCAACTGACATCAGTAGCAAGATACTTAAGCAAATAGTAGGATTTTAAAAATAAAATTAAGGCTATCAAGGCGTGTTATGAAAGTAAGTTGATATGCAATTGGAAGAATAAGAAAGTATTTTATAAATATATAAGTAACTCAGGCAAGAGAGAGAGTTCAATATTTACACTGTTAATTGATAGCGGAACCACTAGAGATATTAGTAGGATATGAATTTAATCTTTTTCATACTAACATTGGCTTGACTAACATGGGTGATGGCATTGCAATTTAGTGAAAGGTTCTTGTCCAGATCTATCTGAATCAGTCCTACTAGATGCCTTTTCAAAGTTAAAAGATACAACATCCATGGGCCTGGATCCGACTTCAGACAATCTGTTACTTCGAAGAGTATACTTACACCTAGATTAACTTTAATATTTAATAAACTATTGGAAAAGGGTAAGGTTCCTGAATTGTGGAAACTATCATGTGTATTTATAAGAAAGGGAAGAGAGACCAGTTGAAAACTATAGGCCATTTAGTTTAACTTCACTAATTTGGAAGTGTTTTGAGAAATGCTTATTGGACCTTATAACTAATTCCAAGAACAGTATAGATGCACTAGATAGTGATCAGCATGGTTTCACTAGAGGAAAATGAACACTGGTTAAGCTAGTTAATTTTTATGACTATATAACAGAAGCTATTGATCTGGGTTTATCTCCTTTTGCAGTTTTTTTTTTTTTTTTTAACTTATCTAAGACATTTGATAGCCTACCATGTGTGGTTATTATGAAGTGTTTAAGTGATTATAAAATAAACATTACAGGGTGGATTGGAAACTGGTTGCTGGGTAGAAAACAGCGTTAAGATTCAGAGTGTTCACTCTAATTATCTAGATGTAAAAGCTGGCATTCCTCAGGGACCTGTGTTAGGTCCTTCCTTGTTCAGTCTGGTGTTAACATTTCCCAAGAACAAAAAATACTGCGTATCAAAGTGAACTAATGATTGTAAAATTAGATTAGCAATACAAAAACCTTCTGACGTAGATGAGCTAAATAAATATCTAAACTTAGCAACTGGGCAAAGAACATAGGATAATCATTTAGTATAGACAAGTGCCAAGTTAAATATTTTTCATATAAAATTATTAAGCAGCTGGTTTATTTGATGGCTACTCAACTAGTGGGAGTTAAGGAATATAATGATTTAGGAATGCCGATTACTTTAAATTTTTCTGTTAAATCTCATTCTGAGCTCATAGTAGCCAGAGCTACTAAACATGTGGGCTGTTTATTAAAACTGCCACCAAGGGATGAAAGCATACTAACAAAATCCAAGAAAACGCTCAGCAAATGGATTCTTCTCCAAAGATATTTATTGCGGATAATCCAAATCACACGAAAAGCAAACAAAAACTCCACCAAGTGAGGATTAAGCCACCATAAGCGCTTTTGTCCCCAAAAGTACACATTAACATTATATGGTAGTGCTATACATGTTGCTTGTAGGATATATTTTTTATTAACTTTTTATTTTTTATTTTTACTTTCTATTATACATTTTTAACATATACTTTTAAAAACTGTTGCTTTATAGGATGCATACATATATACATATACATATTTTTTATATGGTCTGATTATTCATAATTGCTGACTTAAAATGCATGAGTTGTGTTTTTTTTCTTTATCTGTCTTTCTGGGGGGAAGTGATGTCGCACAACAAATGTATTTAAAGGATATGATGTCTTTTTGCTGCCATCTGATGAAGTTCCATGTTAATGTGTACTTTTGGGGACAAAAGCACTTATGTTGGCTTAATCCTCACTTGGTGGAGTTTTTGTTTGCTTTCCGTGTGATTTTGATTATCTGCAATAAATATTTTTGGAGAGGAATCCGTTTGCTGAGCGTTTTCTTGGATTTTGTGGTTTTTGGACTTTTTTGTTTCATTTCTTGGTTGCTGACACCCTCAACATTATGGATGCCTCTAGCACTGGGACTGAACAGTCAAGTGTGTCGAATTTAACGGAAGGCAGAAGTACTAATGATATTTCACTTCCTGTCAGTTCTTCTGGCTCCGGTTGTGACTTAACAGTGTTGATTCATCATTTAATGGCTCAAATGGAGCGTATTGAACAGCTTTCACAAATATTGTTGCATCCTACTCCTACAAGCTTACTTTCATCTGGCTTGGATGATATGGACACTAATTCGAGTGGAGCTTTGAATGCTTGCCAACATAGCAAAAATATTCTTCCTATGGTTAAAGCAAATCAGGTCAGTGACTTAAATGGAGCGAATGCTTGTTCTAGTAAAGACTTGTGTTAATACACGTGTAAACATGCACAAAGACATTTCTTACAGTGGCATGTGTCTTGATACTTTCAGCAGTAATGTTACACCTAACCAGTCCATTTCTAACGGTTTAAATGAGTTGGACAGGGTGTTACTTGAGATTAAGCGCTTGCAAATGGATAACTGTTACTTTAGGGAATGTATAAACAAAAAAATTGTCCCTAAAGGCTTAAGGATGTGGCATTATCCGACTAGTCTTGTTGATAACTCTCCCTTTCATAGGGATTTAATTAAACTCTTTGACCGTTTTGGTACAGAATACATAGAAATGGTCATTAAATACAATGATATGCAGCTTGATAGCTGGTGTCATTAAGCAAAGGATTTGAACAGAAAAATAACACAAGGCATATTTCCTGTTAACCAGTTTGATTACACCCGCATTTTTCGTACCACAGAGGAAAAAATAGAGGTAATAAAGAAAAGGAAAACTAAAAAGATCTTAAGGGATGTGGATGAATATGGAGCAGACAATGCTTACCCACCCCCTCCCCGTTCACTGGAGTGGTACCCTGGTAGACAATTTCACATTGATGGGGTTGATTTTGGTGAACATGAGCAAGATGCTAATTGCTTAAATGACTCTTTTTTTTTTTTTATAGAGGGGGAAGAGTACCCCCCACTAAGGAGATTGGAGTGCATCCAGAACAAATGGATGGCCAATGTCAACAATTCAGTCCAACCACAGGGGCCGAGTTACAGGAACAACTACCCCCATCTGGCATGAGGGAACTACAAGAGGTCCTGGGGGGGGGGGAACTTAATACCTCCTGGTTTGACATTTTCTGAGTCTGCTATTGCTGATTGTGGTGTAACTTCTACCACTGTATCTATGTTTAATGTATTCCATTTGCCCCTTTTGTCAGTGAGTGTCAATAGCACACAGGATTTTAAAGTTTATAATTTTACAGAATTGCAGTTAGATGTGCACCTGTGTGATCTATTGGCGAAAGGTTTTTCTTTTATACCTTCTAAATCGGTCAATGTAGTTGATAGTATTACGGACCTCAAACAATATGTGAGAAAACTGAATTTGCATCTACTCTTTCAGGGAGTTGAGAAGGTTATCCCCCCAAAAAAGTCTCTAGTACTTGCAATCCCCCTCTACACCCCTTGTTGGACATTTTTGAAAAAGTTTGTGAAATTGACATCCGAGAGTACTGCACCCAGAAAAGTGGTTTGACCTCTATGATTAAGAATAATTTAAGTGAGGAAGAAGGTTTTGAGTTATCACTACTTGCTAATAACATAAGCATAAGGGCTATGAAACCCGACAAGGGGGACAGTGTTGTATTAATGCATCAGAGTGACTATATTAGGTAAATGTATGAAATTATTGACACCCCTACATATATAGAAAGCTGAATGGAGCTTACAGAAAAATTAGGGAGCACTTGGAAGACGTATTTATAGAAAGACTCATTTCTATAGATGAATTACATTTTTTGTCTACTGATTTTCCAGTTACACCAGTCATCTTTGGGATTCCCAAGATGCATAAGAATTTATGCCAGCCCCCTATGCGCCCTATTGTGGATGCGAGGGATTCCATTACACACCCTATGGCAAGGTTCCTAGATATTGAACTAAAAGAATTTCTTAAAAGGGAACCCTTGCTCTGTAAAGATTCCTGGGATTGTTTGAGGAAGATAAATGAAACCAAGTTTGATAAATCATATGTTTTGATTACAATCGATGTGAAGGATCTTTACAGTGTAATTCCACATGATATAGGTACAGAATGGTTTTTTGAATATCTTTTTTCAGTTGGTCTACCACATGATAGGTGTGTAATGTTGGTACATTTATTAGACTTGGTGCTGCGTAACAATTTTGTTCTATGTGATAAGAAATACCATCTACAAGCTCAAGGGGTGGCCATGGGTGCAGCATGTGGTGGGTTATATGCTAACATTGTTATGGTAGAATGGGAAAGGAGGATGTTCATCGTGTTACACTGCTGCAGTCATCACACTTGGGTTATCCTGCCGTCAGGCGGTCCCGCAGTCGGCCAGAGTTCCAAAGTCTTGGTCCGGCGTCGGTTGCTGTCGCTTCTTCCCTGACGTCAGTGCGCCAGGGGTATAAAAGATGCATCCGACGCCATTTTCTTCAGTCTTTCTTGCCGCGCGGTGCCCGAAGCAAAAGCAGTTCGCAAGTGCCGGTCGTCCGACTCCTGAGATTTTCGAAGTCGAATTTCAGATCCGAAGTTTTCAATAAAGCTGAGTACCCCATTGGGGAAACTTTTTTTTCTTGCCTCAGACCGATGTCAGAAAAAGTTAATAATTGTATTTCTTGTGGGAAGCAAATACCTCATAAGGACTTCCACTCTTACTGTATTCCATGCCTAGACCCTGATCACAACGTCACTAGTTGTCTGTTTTGTGCTAGATTTAACAAACGCACTATAAAACGACGTTTTGATTTTTCTTTGCACTACTTTGGCCACAGATTCAATTATACTATGACGTCGGATCAACCGACCGCAATTATGAAAAAAACGCAAAGACAAGGATAAGGACAGACATCTGAGGTCCAAAACCAACGATGAAGCCTCTTCTAGGCCAGTCGCCGGTTCGCCGTGAGGTGCTTTCGCAGCCCCTGACACCCGCTACCTCAGAGCCACGGGCCGCTTCCAACTCCCACGTGGAGACAACTAGGCCTCTGGAAACTCAAGGTATTGGGCCTACGGAAACTAACCCCTCAGATGGGTCCGGAGCCGCTGAGCAGGCATTGGCTTCTGAGGGTGTCTTCAGACCTTCACAGCTTACCATTAAAGAAACAGCCAAGACAAAAACACCATTAAAGACAAAGAAGCAAGTACAGCATTCTCCCAGACAGTCCTCCATGCCTAAGAAACAGATGCTTAAAATGGCCGAAGACCTCATTACACTAATCGGGGGTTCCCATCCCCCTCCTGAGAAAAGGCCTAGGCAGGATACAGACTATGATTCCTCTGATCAGGTTTCCATTTCCTCTGATTCCTCTTCAGACCAGGGATTCTCTCTACCCCCCCTATGAGGACTCTGATGCTGAAGAATCCATCCCTTCAGCCTCTCCTCTTGAGGATTATTCTTTTGGGGAAACCTTACACACCATGAGGGAGCATTTCCATTGGGAAAGTCAGGAGTATTCAGAATCTAAGAAAAGGCTCAGGGACTTCCTTTTATTGCCTCAGCACAGACCCCTAGCTATCCCGCCTGTGTTAGATATTGTGGATGATGTGTTCTCTGAATCCAGTTTATCTCTTGATTCTTTATCCCCTGCACCAGCCAAGCCAGATAGGTATTCTAGAGTCCCTGACTCTCATAAGTTTCTTTATAAAAACCCCTCTGCTGATCCAGAAACTATTTCCCAGGGTCCCAAAGGGGTTAAGGCTTCCATTGCAAAAAATCCAGTCCCCTCTGACAGAGATTCCAGAGCATTGGATAGATGGGGGAAGAAAGTTTACATCTCTGCAACTTTAGCAGTAAGGGCTTTAAATTGCCAGTTTCACATGCTTAAGTACCAACAATATTTAATGGCTCAGTTAAAACAGAAAATGCTTGCAAGCTCAGAAGCCCCTGACTATAAGGAAATGCAGGATTTATTGCATGCAGTTGAACAGGTGGGAAAACATACTCTGCAATGTGGTTTTGATTCTTTAGAGGCCTCTTGTAGAGCAGCAGTTACAGGTTCTGTGATTCGAAGACATGCTTGGTTAAAAGAACAGAGTTTACCTGATCATGTTAAGGCAAAATTATTGGATGCTCCTTTACAGCATGATACCTTGTTTGGTGTTAAGGCAGAAGAGGTGTTAAAGAAAATGGAGGATAAAGCTAAATCTATGCAAACAGTCAAAGATTTCTTACAGGTACAGCCACCTCGATTTAGCAGAAATTGGCCTACAAAGAATTGGTCCTTTCCAGTGTCGGACAGGCCACAGAGAGGCAGACCTCAACCCCGAGGCTCTAACAGACCACGACAGTGGGGCACCTCAACCCCAAAAGGAGGTGAGGACAAGTCTCAACCTTACTGGAAACAGTCCCAATGACTTCCCCCTGTGTACGCCAAGCACTCCCCTTTTGGCAGCCCCCTTAGGGGGAAAACTAGCACTTTTTTCTCAAAATTGGCAATCACCCAAGACAAATGGGTTCTGAATATTGTATCTCACGGTTACAGATTCCACTTTCACACTTTACCAAGGCTGAAAGGAATGCCAACCTGCCACAAAATCAATGGGGAGAGGCTCAAAAACAAATTTCAGCCCTCATGGACATGAGAGCTATTCAAAAAGTACCACAGCAAGAACAAGGACAAGGATTTTACTCAAGACTCTTCCTGGTCCCCAGAAAGGACAAAGCCTGGAGACCATTTCTAGACCTGTCAACTCTAAATACTTACCTGGATGTTCCGAAATTCTAAATGTTAACACTACAGCAGCTTCTTCCCATGATGGGCAAGAAGGCTTTGCTTGTTACTCTGAACCTCAGAGGCATACCTGCATGTCCCTATCAGACAAAATTGCAGAAGATACCTCGGATTCAAAGCTGGTACAATGCACTACCAATTCTCTGCACTGCCCTTTGGCTTATCTACTGCGCCCAGGGTCTTTACAAAGTGCCTGGCACCAGTAATTGCATTTTGCAGACAAAAAGGAATTCAAATATATCCGTACCTGGACGACTGCCTCATTCAAGCAGAGACAAAAGACATTCTTCTAAAGCATCTGGCATTTGTAAGAAGGTTTCTAATTTCTCTAGGGTATACAGTAAACGAAAAGAAGTCAAAACTAGTGCCCTCACAGCAGATAACATTCCTGGGTGCCAGCTTAAATACAACGGCCCAGATGGCTTACCTCACGCCAGACAAACAAGGACAACTGACTCAATACTTTCAATTACTAGCAAAGAAGTCCCATCTCCCTGCAAGAAAGATTCTGCAGGCCCTAGGATTCATGGCATCCTGCATACTACTAATTCCATATGCCAGACTGCATATGAGAAAATTACAGTGGTACCTAAAAAGTGTATGGACTCAACACTCTCACAGTTTAGAAGCAGTAATTCCAATAATTCCCTGCCTACAACAGGAGTTTCGATGGTGGGCACAGGCATGTCACCTCAACAAGGGTCAGCCTTTCACTCTACCCACAGCCAGGCAGACTCTAACAACAGATGCTTCGGATTACGCCTGGGGAGCACCCATGGCAGGAAAATGTATTCAGGGCAAGTGGACCACAGACCAAATGCATCTTCACATCAATCAAAAAGAGATGTTGGCTGTTCAAAATGCCCTAACAGCTTTCAAGGACCTTCTGCATCCAGGACAATTACTATTAAGGACAGACAACACCACAGTAATGTGGTACATACACATGCAAGGGGGCACTCATTCTTATCCCCTGTGCAGTCAAGCCATGAACTTGTGGAACACAGCTCTAACTTATCAAGTTCATCTGCAAGCATAATTCCTGCCAGGAATTAAAAATACTCTGGCAAACAATCTAAGCAGAAATATCATGGACCCTCACGAATGGAAATTGAATCCACAAGTCTTCAGCATGGTAACACAAAAATGGGGATGCCCAGACATAGATCTTTTTGCCTCCCCACTGAATTGCCAACTACAAAAATTCTGCACAAGGACGTACCACACACAAGCATGGAAAGTGGATGCTCTCTCATTCAGTTGGAAAAACCTAAAAGTTTATGCCTTCCCACCTCTGCCTCTCCTTTCAAAGGTACTCTTAAAAGCCAGACAAGAAAAAACACAGATGATCCTGATTGCTCCAGATTGACCACGCCAGCACTGGTACCCAATCTTAAAGAACTTAGCTCAAGGCCCACCATGGATTCTGCCTCAAACTTCACACCTTCTGACTCAACGAAGCAATCAGATCCTGCACAATCAGGTCAAAACACTAAACCTGGCTGCATGGCAGATCCATTATTCAGACAGGCAATACCTCTTTCTAAAGCTGTTATGGATGTCATTTTTGAGGGCAGGAGGGCTAGCACCAGGAAATCTTACTCAGAGAAATGGAAGAGATTCTGCTCCTGGAACCAGGCTCAAAGCCTTGACCCTCTTGTCCCAAACATACCTCAGATTTTACAATACTTAACTGAGATGCTGGACAAAGGCCTATCCTTCTCATCAATTAAGATCCACGCCTCTGCCGTTTCAGCACATTTCAACACGGATCCTCCTTTATTCTCTCATCCCTTGCTGAAGCAGTACCTCAGAGGGGCAAAAAACATAAGACCGCCCCGGAGGGCACCAACACCAACTTGGGACCTCAATTTTGTCTTAGAAAAACTGACCCTGCCACCTTTTGAGCCAGTCAATACAGCTGAACTAAAATCTTTATCATGGAAAACAGCTCTGCTCCTGGCAGTAACTTCAGCACGAAGAGTCTCAGAGCTGCAGGCATTAATGGCAGTGGAACCTTTTATAATTTTTCATCAGTACAGGGTTTCTTTAAGGACAAACCCTACCTTCATGCCAAAGGTGGTATCTAGTGTGGCCCTTAACCAAACCATCCATTTGCCAACTTTTTATCCAAACCCCCAGAATAAAGGGGAGAAACTTCTGCACTCTTTGGACATACACAGACAGCTACGCTTCTACTTGGACAAAACAAAAGCTTTCAGGAAAACTGAGCAACTGTTTGTGGCATATGCTGCAGGATCACAGGGCAAGGCTATCTCAAAGCAAACTATCTCCAAATGGATAGGACACTGTATTCGTTACTGCTACACACAGCATGGAAAATCAGTCCCTAATAATATTAGACCACATTCTACCAGAGCAACAGCCACTTCAACAGCCTTTCTCAGAGGAGTACCAACCAAGGAAATTTTGGAGGCGGCAACTTGGAGTTCAGTGCACACCTTTACCAAGCATTACCACTTGCCTATTTACTCTAAATCCAGAGCAGGATTTGCCACTGCAGTCCTGCAGGGCCTCATAGCCAATCCTAATTCTTTATAGACCAGCCACCCAACCTTAGCTTTGGGATTCTACCCAAGTGTGATGACTGCAGCAGTGTAACACGATGAACATAGTACAGTTTTGTACCTACCATAAATGTAGATGTTCGAGTGTTCACACTGCTGCAGTCCAGGTTACCCTCCCTCCATCCCCTCTGTCCTAGCTGGGCTTATCTATACCGGTCTATCCTATACAACCTTTGTGGTGTATTTGCTTGTATCTGAAGGTATTGTTTTTATTTTATATATATATATATGTATATATATGTATATATATATATATATATATATATATATATATATATATATGTTTTGTTAGCAATATGTATTGCCTACCTACCTGGGGGCACCTGACATCTGGGGCAAGAAAAACTGAAGAAAATGGTGTCGGATGCATTTTTTATACCCCTGGCACACTGAAGTCAGGGAAGAAGCGACAGTAACTGACGCTGCACCAAGACTTTGGAACTCTGGCCTCCTGCGGGACCACCTGACTGCATAATAACCCAAGTGTGATGACTGCAGCAGTGTAAACACTCGAGCATCTACATTTATGGTAGGTACAAAACTGTACTTTTTTGACACAGTCTACCTTCTTCCCACACTGTCACGTGTACACCCGTTTCCTTGACTATATTTTCATTTTATGGAAGGGTCCCAAGGACCTAATCCATCCATTTTTGGATTACATAAATGCTATCACCTCTTTTTTACAATTTACACACACCATTGAAGAGACTAGTATAGCATATTTGGATGTTTTGTTGAAAAAAGACTATGTACTTAACAGATTTGTGGCTGTAATACACCAAAAGGAGACCTATTCTAACAGTTTTCTCCACTTCACGAGCTGCCACCCCTTTCCCCAAAAACGAGGGGTGGTAAAGGGCCAATTTGTTAGAGCAGCCAGAATGGTGAGCCTGTGGGATGACTTTTTAATAGAATGTAATAACTTAAAACACATGTTTTGTAAGAGGGATTACCCCAGGGAACTCACCAAAAATATCATGGGTGAAATGGTTGAAAAAAGGAATGTCCACTTTCGGCCTATTTTAGATCCACAGACCAGTACTTCTCCATCAAACCTTGATACTCTAACACCACATCAGGGTGTTGTAGGTGGGGTCCGTACTGCCACATCCACAGAAGCTATTTGTGATTTTAATATGGCCTTTAATCAGGGTTCACCAAAAGTGTTTACTTGCTACCTTTGCTTATGACTCTAAAAATGTTCTTAACATTTTGACTAAAAACTGGGAACTTCTAATAAGTGATAGTGCCATTAGGGGCTCCATTGGTGCTAAGCCTATTTGTGTGTATAAGAGGGGTTGAAATCTAAAGAATATATTGGAGTGTAATGTGAGTAGTACAGGATTTGGTTTTACTCATAAATGTGGGAGATGCAAATTTTGTTCCTTTATTTTTGAGAATAATGAAGTTAAAATCAATAATATTAAACTAAGGTTGCGATTTAAGGGCTCGTGATACGGAGAGGGTTGTGTATGGTACAGTATGCGATACATGCCCTTGTTTTTATATAGGAAAAAAAGAACGAAAACTTAGTCAGAATAAGTGAGCGTGTAAGGAACATCAGGGACAAGTCTGAATTCAGTGCCCTTGCTAGGCATACTACACAACACCCAGACTACACATTTAAATTCTTTATTTTGGATATAATACCTTGTTCCGAAAGAGGGTGGGCCTGGCAGTACTTATTAGAAAAAGCGGAGCTAGTGTGCCAGCTCCGTTTGAATGCTACATGCTGGCCGGGTCTCAATGACAGTGTTTCTATTTCTAGTTTACTAAAACTAAAAGCACTGCAGAGATGATTAACATAGGTTTTCTATTCTGGTTTTCCCTGATGGGTTTGCTGGTTGTATTTGAGCAAATGCAAGGCACAGAGCTGTTTAAGCTGTTTTAAATGGTAGTGCTATACATGTTGCTTGTAGGATGTATTTTTTATTAACTTTTTATTTTTTATTTTTACTTTCTGTTATATATTTTTTAACATATACTTTTAAAAAATGTTGCTTTATAGGATGCATACATATATACATATATATATTTTTTATGGTCTGATTATTCATAATTGCCGACTTAAAATGCATGAGTTGTGTTTTTTTTTTCATTATCTGTCTTTCTGGGGGGAAGTGATGTCACACAACAAATGTATTTAAAGGATATGATGTCTTTTTGCTGCCATCTGATGAAGTTCATGTTAATGTGTACTTTTGGGGATGAAAACACTTATGGTGTCTTAATCCTCACTTGGTGGAGTTTTTGTTTGCTTTCCGTGTGATTTGATTATCTGCAATAAATATTTTTGGAGAGGAATCCGTTTGCTGAGCGTTTTCTTGGATTTTGTGGGTTTTGGACTTTTTTGTTTCATTTCATGAAAGCATACTAACACTAGTATTCAAAACTTCTGTCAGACTTCTCCTGGAATACAATTATTTATGTGCCTATACAAGAGGACAGCCGAGAAGGCTGGAGGGAGTTCAGAGGAAATTTATCAAAAAAAAAAAAAATACTTGAGGGCAAATGATTTGGATCACAATGTGAGACATTAAAATTATTTGGCATCTGTTACAGGTATATTCTGGCTAAATTCATCTTAGCATACAATTTTTTTATGATCCAGTTCTGCAAATCATGTTCAATTTGGAGACTAATGCCTGCATTAAAATGTATAGCAATATACAGTTGTAACGAAAATGGGCAATTCTGCGATGAGGTGTCAGTATATTTCTGTTAGAAATACAAAACTATGGAATGACATCCCATTTAATGTTAAACAATCCAAGAGCTTGGAAACTTTTAAGAAAAATGTAGATATGAGCTGGTAGAAGGCCTATATACCATAGCTGAAGGAATCAGCATTTCTTGATGGCCGATTGGCCCAAAATGCTGTCTTTGAAATTATGAAATTAAGTTGCAAACATTATATATTACATATAATCTTTTGTACATTTATCACAAATTCAGCATTACCTAACTTGATCAATTCCTGCCTTCCCTTAAACATCACTCCTCCAAAACATTATTCTGCATGTATTGTTCCAACAATGTCCATTTTTACTGTGTTATTTACTTCTACATTTTCCTAATGATCCCACTTCAGTTATTTTATCTCTGTTACAACATTCAGTGTTCCAAATACAATTGTCTTAGATGTTGATGTCCATTCCCTAGTAATTGCTTTTTTGGCAGCCACTAGAATTGAACTTAACAAGGCCTTACTATGTCTAGGCAATTCAGATCCTGTATCCCGGCTCAAAAAATCACTTCCTTATTTATGTTTGATCACCTGTTATGTTGGACAGAATGCTTTGTAGGAATTTTTTACACTCTGCCAACTCATTACACTCCCAAAACACATGTTCCCAGTTACTCCTTTCTTCTGAATCACATCTCCAGCATTTGCCATCTACCTGTGGAAAACTCTTTGGAGCCTGCTTGGGGTATAAAAATACCTATGCAAACACTTCCAAGCAAAAATCCTAAATCTTCTAGAATTTGCATATTTCGGGTCCATACATATGTCCTCCCATTGTTTCCTTGTGAGTTGCTTATCCAGTTTCTCTTCCCAATCTTTTCTGTCCTCCTCTGATTGATTCCTATAGTTACCATGCAGTAACTTATATGCCATACTAATTATCCCTTTTTAACAGCAGCCTCTGTTCTAGATTCAGTTAAAAACTCTACCAGAACAGGTCTTTCATATAGGATTCCCCAATTACTTTCTCTTTGCCTGTACTCAAATATCAATCCTTGATAGGAAAGACGGTATGTAGCCTGCATTCCAAATGTGTTCTTGGATTCTTCCCTTTCTGTTACCTTTCCTTCTCTAGATATTTGCTGCCAGTACCTTGGTTCCTTTGCCAGTTTTCTCTAGTATATTCTAGCCCCTTTTTTCATATTCCCTGTACCCCTAATTGCAGTCATTCTTATCGGCAAAATCTCCTTTCTTCATTCTCATTTTGGCTTACTTTTTGAACACTTCCTGCTGCCTTTAGGAATATAATATTCCTGTGTTGCTGCTGTTCTCTTTAAAGATGTACATCCAAACTCCCACTCTCTCCTTATTTCTTGAATTACCACCCTGCTTCATCATCCATCGTCCATCATCCCTTTCCAGATTCAAGTATAGCTTTCTATTTGTGTTTTATATATATATATATATATATATATATATATATATATATATATATATATATATGAGCCTTAACTAAAATTCTAAAATATCGCTTCAAATCAGGTAATCTTAAGCCACCTTGTATTGGAAGGATCTACTTATCCCACTTGACTCTTGCCCTTTTCTCCTCCCAGATTAATTCCTTCAGGTCTTTGTAAATTACTGTCTGCAACTTCTCTTCTGGTTGATAAAAATATGCTTGCCCTGTATACAAAACTGAAAGGACTAAAAGCATTTTTGTTGCTTGTACATTGCTATCCGTAGCCATAAATAGTAGCTTCCCGTTTTTCAGTTTTTGTATTATCTTTTGATTAGTCTCTTCCAACATATCCTTAACTGCCATAACAGAATCTTTTTAATCCATACTCCTAAGTACTTCATTTTATAAGGTGCCCATAAATATCAGTATTGCTAGACCAATTCATGTGTGAATACATAGTTTACAGATATAGCTTTTGTTTTATCTTCATTAATTTTATATTCCAGAAAGACTTGAAACTTTCTCAAGATGTTCCACAACACTGAGATGTCCTTTTCTGGTTTTATCAGCTACAAAATGATAATTGCACATAATTGTGAAGACGTCGGCTGCCTTGCTTTATAACACTGACAACCTGATGTCAGTCTACAGACGATGGCAGCTGACAAAAAAAAACATTGAGTCTGGTATTCGGGCCAGCTGAGGGCTACCACAGCAGGGATAACCCCACAGGTGACGACTGCAACAGTGAATACACTCACACCTACATTTATGGTAAGTGTACACAACTGTACTTTTCAAATTAACATCTGCAGACACAGCCGTAAAGTAACCTAAAATTAAGGATACCCATGCTAAGATGAATACTACAGCCTGTGTTCCTACTTCCACTTATTGCTGTCTCTTCTTATCTTATCTTTATTCCTCTTCTAAATGTGAAAAACCGATTGTATGTTTTCAGAAAACGGTAACTTTTAGCTTTCTGGCCTTTATTGCATATCAGTCAGCTTCTTTCTGTGGAAACCAAAGAATAAAATGTACATTTGTCCTCCTCTACAGACTTCTCAAACAGAACATTTATTTATTAAACAAAAACTTTTCATTAGATTCATTGTTCTCTTATTTACTTGCTTACACAAAAAATAGATTAGATTAAGCCCAGGGCCTTAATCCAGACATTCACCTTTACAAAAGTAAGAGAAAACATATCAACTCTGCATATACTATAGTCTGTGCACTTTTACACCCAATTCCCTACCTGAACAACCCAAGATTACAGCATATTAATTGAAACATGTTTTTGTCCAGCATTTCTTCTCTTTTTACGTTGTGATGTCTACATTTCTTAAAACTGAAAGGGAAGATAAAATGTGCTTGCTTACTTTAGTATCCTTGTCACATAGAGCAGCAACTGAAAATGCTTTACTACATAACATGATTTTATATCCTGAAATGTTCTATGCAAATACTGTTATGAACAACAATTGTTATACTTACTGTTTTCCCTTTCCTTTTAGTGTCCTTCCAAACATTAATGTCAGGAAGTGGGATATATACTTATTAGACCCCCACAAGTTTAACAAAGTCAACAAAAATCCAATCTTTCTTTTTATTGCAAAGCCATATTTCACAAATGCGGTTGATGCTTTATAATTTCATATTTATTCACTAATTTCAGTGTTGCTGGTCATCTTCATGTTCATCTCCAACTTCTAACCCCAGACTTTGGTTCAAGCCAAGGAACTTCTGATTTTTCTAGTCAACTCCTGATCTGTCTTCTGTCCCTCAAGCATTTTCCTTTGGAACATTGAAAAAAGGTTTCACTGGCAAAGTAAAAAGAAGACCTCAGAGGACCGGAACACTGAACCCTGTTGCCACTCCAAAAACCAGCAAAGTCTCAATCTGAGCTTTATTATCAGAAGAATGAGAAGCAGGCTTACTTTTTGGTGGACAAACTTTATTTCCTCCTTGGCCTGTTATGCATCAAAAATGACTTTGACTCTCCAGGAAAAATATTCTGAAGACAGCTTGGATGCAACAGCTTTAATCTCATACGTGCCACTCAACATTCACTGATTGCTAGGATGAATTTGCTTCTCTTTTGCCTAGTGTACTGTGAATAATCATTTTCCACAAACACTCTAGATATAGACAAAAAGGGAAAGAGCATTGAATTGTATTAAGAAATGCAGAGTGATAGCAAATAGCAATTTTTAATACTTTGCCCTTTTGCCACCATTTTGTCAGGATCAATTCTTATGTATCCTTTCAGTTAGCAAATCCTGCTGTGGAATACCAGTCCAGTTACTTATTTGTGCTTTCATAAATGTAATACAGTATGTTCCTTCCAGTTTCTTTGGTACAATGGAAAATCTCAGGTTTTCCCTGTGGGTTCTGTCCTCTAACTCTACCATTTTTTGAAAAGCGCTTCTTGAGCAGTCTCATATTCATTGAGCCTTTTCATCATTTCAACCTCTGATTTTATCATTTTGTCTGAATAGCTGTTTAAAGCTTCTTCCATTTTTCCAACCTTTTTGAATTGATGTACTCCTTCAGTGTTATCTTTGTTTTAATCAGCTCTGAGCACATTTGATGTATTTTTTTTCCTCTAGACTACTGGAAGCCATGTCTTACACCAAAGCTAGAACTTGAACTGCTGTTTACTGAACAGCTGCAGGATTATTCTCAATCAGTGTTTTCTCCTCACTTTTTGTAGTTTTTCTTTCAGGCTGTTTCTTTCTTGCTGGCATCTGAATTTACTAAATCTGGCAGTATTATTGGCTCTTATCAGTCAGTTTCTTGTTTCACTCTGAGAGAGTTGAAATTACGCTGTTAATCAGTGTACAGCCATTTTGGAAGTCTCCCAGAGTATATGTTAATTCTCTTGCCATGTCAGCATTACAAACCTTAGTTCCGATGACCCTTAGACATTATTGCTTGGGTATCTGCCACCTCATACGTTGTTCCAGCTTTACCATTTAAGTGCCTGCAGACTTCCAAGGTACTTTTTTTCATAGGTCTGTCCTTGAGGGTTTTGTTTTGCCCTCATTGAGTTGTTGCAGAGTTCCAGTGAGAATTCAACAAGAGCAAAGATTTTGCTCAGTGAAAGTTCAGACCCCCATAGTTCATGTAACTGTCATACACCCTTACTTAAACAGCCTTCCAATTGGTTTTATTAGAAAAGACCTCTCAGACAGGCTTTTGCAAACTTTCAAAACAGAAGCAAGATTTGCAGAGACATCATAATATTAACTTAGTCTTTGTTTTGATGGCCCATCATTGGTCCAAACAGCTGCAGCATCTTGGTTCAACTCTATTGTTGAATAATTACATATCTCTTGACCATTTCTGCAGGTGGCTCTTCACTGCCCCACAATTCAAGGTGTACACATTTAGTTTCAAGTAGCCAACACTGTCAAGAGTTGCCAGAGTTCCAGTCTGGAGCCAGGGGATAAGTTTAGTAGGGTTCATCTTTGTGGTTACAATGAATGCATATGTGTAAACCAACAATATCCTTGATTCCCCATAGTTTTAGCACTTATTGATTGCATGTTTCCATCTTCTAGAAGCTATTAATGGCTGTTTTTATGAAAGCCCTATTTAAAGAACAACTTTTTTTTGTTTTGTGACAATATTATTGGTATCCTCACTGATTGCAGGAGAGATCCACATTTTTTCTTACTTAAGGAGTTGCACTCACCTTTCAAATCTCATTAAGTCCATAAGGGCCCAATTATTCATATCTGGTAGGAAACTTTGACTTATTAGAGTGGGTAATGGCAACAGTAGTGCCTAAATTAGGTACCGTTAGTGATGCTGTAGACAGGCGAACATGCATAAAGCATTCTTGTTTCCAGCTGAACCTTCAGTGTAGCCCCCTTTTCAAAATCCATGATATTGTTGAGGTCCTTTCCAACAGCAGTAATCCTTGTGTAACTAGCTTGGCTTCTGCTATCATTAAAGATCTGGTGTGACATCTTTTGCAATAACGGGTTGCCATTTTGACAGTTTAGCATTGTCAGTCAATTGTGTTTGGATTAAGATTCTTAAGGATTTTTGCTGCAAGAGTTAACAAAATATTGAATTTTAGCTGAAGGGCAGACATCCATTTCCCACAACTCTATTTTTCAGCATTCAGACATTCCATGGTCTTACACTTATAGTCCCACACTGTGACCATTAGGTAGAGCTCTGCTACAAAAGGGAGTGCACTGCGCACTCTGCTCTGTTCTTTTTTCCACCTGACGTATGGGTACTTTGTTTTGCCCTGTTAATTCATCAGTCAGTTCTAAAGCTGCCTTTCATACTGTTGAGCATAGCATTTACTACATGTATACTTTCTAAAGAACTGCTGTTTATGGTTATATATTATTTCTGACATTGTTTTAAGAGAAAATAATTAACAGGTGCTCATACCTGTCAGGTTGTACAAGAGTTTCAGCTTCAGTTCCATTCACTTTTTAAGGAAAATTCAAGAGACTGTAAAAGTAAATCCTGTGCTGAATTTAATCTCTTTAGCTGTGAGAGGTAGAAATGTCCAAGCCTATTTTAGCATATTGGGAATTGATTTACTTTTACTTCTCTTCCTCCTCGTAGTCAAAAATCTTTCATCAAAAAACAAATATTGTCTATGGAAAAGTAGTCTCTATTCAGAAAGTCTAGAGATGAAAAATAATGTTGCTTGTGTTAGTTACACTGCAAAGTCAGGGATCTGTAATCAAGATAAGATCTGTTCAGGATGAGAGCATTCCACAAACAGCTACTAAAGCTGTAGTACAGATCCCAGCCCGCAAGTTATCCTGTTCTTTCTATTGCCTTCACTGCCTCAGCAAGATGTTCTGGGAAATGAAACAGTTAAGGGACAGATTGATTCACTGTCTGTATATAATAGTAATCAGAGTGGTGCTGTATTCTGGAGGTTACCAAATTTCAAAAAACTCAAATCTGATGTCATTTTCATTCATTCCTCAACTGCTGGGTTCGGGCCCAGTCCGTGGATCTGACTCGGCCACTTCTTCCAGCTTGTGGAACTCCAAAACTCTCAAGCTCCTCCCTTTACCCATAATGCCGTAGTCATCTAACATACCTCAAATCTAATTTGCCACCATTCCATTTGGGCGTGGTCACTGAAAACTCTCGAGTGAGTGTTTAAATGGTTTTTGTTAGCTTAATTTCTGGGTAAGTATCCTAATATTCTTGTTTTTTCCTCCCCTTAAAGTTACTGTTAAATCTTAGTTTTGCTCATAGTTGTTGTTGTCTTTCTGCTTTTCCCGGTTAGGGGTCACCACAGCGGAACTCCCGTCCGCTAATGATTGGCAGTAGATTTTCACAAACGCCGAGGTGCCAGCTCGACATCCAACTTTCAACAAAGGCACGCCCATTTACGCATGTCTTTCGAACGCCACACAACCGCAGGAAGGACATGCAGACTCAACACAGAAGGCACTCCCTGCATTCCAGCCGAGAATTGAACAGGAGAACCTCTTGCTGTGAGGCAACAACGCTACCGCTACACCACCGCGGGTGTCTCTTAAATACCTTTGTTGGTATTCTGCATAGTTCTTTATAGTACTTTACTTTTAAAAGACCATTGTTGGTATTTTTCTCCTCTCATCTAATCCTTTCTTATCTGTTTAAAAAAAATTTCTAACTCTCCTTTAGCCATTTTACTATGTCTGTCAAACTTCAAGATTTAAAAAATAAGCTGGCCTGCGGCCACAAAATAGCCATCTCAAACACACAGTGTGTCTATTGTTTAGGCCTATCCCATCTTGACTCTGACTGTGACATCTGCAAAGGGTTTAATTCCCTTGGTTTAATCGATGGGAGCAATAAACTGATTCTTAGAGGATTGCTGCCCTCTAAATCTGCTTCTACAGCCTCTGGAGCTCAAACCCCCAAAAGAGTAGACCAGAAGGGAGAGTCTCACTCTAAAGAATCATGCAAGAGATCTCTGGATCTGTCAACATCAACATCGGATACTTCAGCTCTGTTATCTGAGCCTTCTATTAAAATACCTAAAAAGTTGTATCTGACAACTTCACATCTGAAACCTAAATCTGAAAAATCTCCACAGATCCAGTCATCTCAACTTCTGCCAGATCCATTCTCCTCTCTGCTTCAATCTCCCTTTTTGGCACAATCTCCTAGGCACCATTCAAGACCATCACCCATGGCCTCATCCGTTTGATCTTCCAAGAGTCTTACAGAAGCTGATGTGGACAGGATAATGAGGAACTTCCTCAGGATGCAGATACAAATAGGAGTTCTCCAGACTCAAACCCCATCAGGTCCGGAGACCATTGTCAGTACTTATCCATTATTAGCTTCTCCTATCTGGCATTCTGTTTCGGAGCCATTGGATTCGAAAGTCTTGGAGTTGTCTGCCTCAGATCCGAAGATGTTGGAATCTTCAACTCCAGTGTCTGAGTGCTCTGGCTCTGAGTACTTTGGAGCTAGATGACTCTTGGAGCTGTAGCATCAGCAGCAGTTCCAGGGTGTTGGACTCTACTCCAGAGTTGACGAAGCCACCTCTGCTCCTCAGACCATCAGCATTGGACAGCTCAGCTCGGACTCCCTCCTCAAGTAGTTTGCCTAAGGGGTGAATGAAATGAATGGTTCATAAACCAGCCTCATCAGATCCATCAGTGTCCTTTTCTCTAAGGCTTTCTGCCTTCGAGGTAGTGGAGAGAGTTTTCTCTGTTCCCAGAGTTCAGACTTCTCTTCCCTGTTAAGCTCCAATTACCTAGTCCCATTTGATTGTGTTGTGTTCAGAGCCTCAATTATTCCACTGGGACAGCCAGCCCAAACCAGCCTCGAGACCACCCACCAGGGTATAGTAATCTCTTCCAACACTTCTCTGAAGCATCCCACTGCAGAAGTCCGAGGAAGAGGAAGTGCAAAAGGAAGCACTTAGACTTTCAACAAGAGTCTGTCACAGAGAACACTGACTTTGAAGAAGGGGAAGGGTTCCCCAGATCACAACTCCACAACATCTAATTTGGGGATATATTACAGCTCCTGAAACAAAGGGGTGGTTCTTCCCCCAATTAACCCTTCCCAAGAGGAGTTTGTGTTCATGGAGGTATTTGGCTCTGGCCTGTCTACCTCCTAGTTGACTCCGCCCACCAAGAAGCTCATTGTTTTGGTCTCACGACAGGTGTAAAAGGAGCCTTAAACAAAACAACATTATAAAACACAATTCCACAAACCATGGGCTCCACTGGTTTTGAGAGTATCTTTTGGATAAGAATATTCCACAGTTTGAAATTAATGTTTGAACAACTGATAGACATTTTATAAAAGAACAATTTTATTATGTTTGAAGGTGACTGTTTAGTTTTGGTGAGGTATAAACAAAGTTTCAGTGAGTGTGATGATGTTGGGAGGGTATTGAAAAATCCAGGCATGGAATTCACTAACTTTGATTAAGCTTCTGTTGTTCATGGAAAAAAAAAGTTGTTTTTTTGGATATATTAATATGGGGTGTAGTTAGGTTAGTGGGCTCAATCTTGGATTGAAGAGGGCAGTGAGGACCAGGGTTGGGATGTATGTCACCTGATGGGAGAAGATTTACTGAGAGTAGGTGAGTAGTTGTCAGGTGAGGAGGGACAGAGGTAGTATTTCACTTTATTTTTGGGGGTGGAGGTGGAGTAGTGTGGGAGTTTGATTTTGGGAGGGAGAAATTTTATTGCCAGGAGTATGTGATGTAGATGAAAATGAGTGTAAGTTCTGTGATGTAGTTGTGGGGTAAATGGAAGTTGAGAGCAAAGAAGGGGGGGGTTAAAGGAGTGTAGTAGGAGGAGAAGTTGTATAGGAGAGTAAGTGGCAGTAGAGAGGATGGCAAATATTCAACAAAGAAGCATAATTTAGAGTGAGATAGAGTGAAGAGGGGAAATGGGTGGAGAGTAGAGTAGTCCGTGATTAGAGTTTGGAAATTACTTTAAGTTGTAAGCAAGTAGGCTAAATAGTGAGGTTTTCAGGATAAATGTACAAGTCGAGATAATGGGAAGAGAGTAGAGAGTTAGAGGTAGAGGTGAAAGGTTAGAAGATTTTCTAAAGCCAAGAAGGGAGGAGGAGTGGTGAGGCTTAGAGACAGATAAAGGGGAGAGAAGGATGGCCAGAGTGTTAAGGGTAATCACATGGTTAGTGTTAAAACTATAAGAACAGAGCAGGATGAAATGAGAGAATAGTATGAGAGTAAGTTAGGGAAGGAGTTACTGGTTTAGAGGGTGTGGTAGGAAGCAGAAAGGAGGGAGTAATAGGAAAAAGGAAATGGTGGGAAATGTGTGTGATTGGATAAAGGGTGAAAGTGATGCTCTGACAGGAAGGTGAAGAGTGTGAGGGGAGGGAATGAGGAGGGTGTGGTAAAAGGGATTAGCTATAAATTAAATAAGAGGGGTGGGTGGAAATGGGGCTATTGTAGAGGAGCAGAGTGAGGGCAAACGGAACTAGATGAGCCGTAATTTTGCTCTCAACAAGAGAAGAATACAATCTAAAAGACCAAGCTGAGGCTAGAGGAAAAAAAAATCTTGGAGGTTAAACCAATAGCCTATAGATGCACTGAAATAATTAAAGAAAGCACTATAAAGATTGGGCAGGGGACTGAAATGTAGGTAATTCTAGCTATATGACGCACTAAAGAGATTGGGAAAAGGGACCTTTTATTAAATCAAAAATGCAAAAAGGAGAGGATTAGAGACAGTCAAATATTAAGAGGAATGGTGGGAGCAGGAAAGTTCTAGTGATGTGCTGGGGAAGTTTAAGGAAATAACCAACAAAATACAGCTATATAAAACATTCAGACAACAAAATGAAGGAGATCAGTAGGTTATGCCGAGGTGCAGCAAAGGTGATTCTGGACAGCTACTACTTCACAGAGTAAACCGAAATGTTTAAAGTTTTGGTTACTTTTCAGTACTGGCTTAATATCTATAAAGAGGGACAGAGAACCCGAGTTAGGACAGTACAGTAAAAGCAAGATAATAAACGAAAAGGCATACAAGATATGGAAGAAGTTTTAAGATGTTTTAAGTTAATTTTGTAGCCTCTGTGCCCACAGTTGTTTGAGGAGCAGTAGTAGAGTTACTAAAAATGATGGTGCTAAAAGCAACAGTAAACTGGGAAATGTAAAAGGGAGCAGTGTAGTAGAAATGAGGATCATCCCTTTAACAATAACAAGGAACAACCTACGCTATCTTCACTTTTGTGCTACCAACACAATTGTTAGGGGATAATCGAGTGGAGTCTAATAACATACGGGTGGCTCAGAGAGGTAGTGTTAACAGGCTGTACAGTAGAATTATGTGCAACAGTCTTTTCCAGAGGTAATGCTTAGAAATGATGATAATTACCTTTTACAGAGGTTATTCCATCCTTTACAAGAGACCATATTCCTTTAGGTTTACCTCTGATTTAGCCAGTACTTTACAACTGAGTGCAGTGAAAAAGTCATGAACAAACCACCATGAACATCCAAAAGACTCTTAAAATCCTTTATTAAAATGAACCCTTGATAAAAAAGGAAATGTTTGTAGCAAAATCCTTTTGGAAAAAATACGTAAAGAGACAAAAAGGTGCACCATTCAGGACGTATTTTTCCACAAGGATTTTGCTACAAACATTTCCTTATCGAGGGTTCAGCTTAATAAAGGATTTTAAAAGTCTTTTGGATGTCCCATGGTGGTTCATTCATGACTTTTTCACTGCATTGCCCTTCTTTTTCATGGAACACCTTCAGCTGCTAACAGGTTTGTTTTGGATTGTTAAGTACTTTACAACTGGGCTACCCAGCCAGTCCTTTTAGCAAAATAAGGAAAAGGATTTTGTTCAAGATCTTTTCTAGTTCTAAGAAAGGAGAACAATTGGATGCCTGTAGCAGAACTTACAAATGAGTAAGTTTATTAAAAAATAGTTCACAGTTACTGACACTGTACACTTGGCTCTCTTTCTTGATGCACACTGCTTATGTGTTAATTATAGACATGCAAGATGCCCATCAGCATAGCTGCAGTTACAAAGCTGAAAGACATTTTCTGTGGATTCATGTAGGAATGTCCCCCTACTTTTTTACTATCCTGTCTTATGTTCTCCCTTCTTCATCTGAGGCATTCACAAAATTGGATCCAGTATTTGCTCACTCAACACTGATAAAAAATCTATTTTGATCCTTACCTGGATGACCATGAGATTCATTCCACTTCTTTTCAATGCTTATGTCTTGCAGTTCAGAAAATGCAGTATTGTTTTCCTAACTTGGGCATTTCCATCGATTACAGTAAACCAGTTTGCTTCCCATCCTGACAATAGGATTTCTGCTGTCTTTCCTGTTCTTGTTCTTGTTTGTTGACTAACTTTCATGCACATTTTTATGAAAGACATGCCTGCAGTAGCATTCTCAATTCTCGGAGGTGTCTTTTTTTGTAAACAGTTACTATTCAGGCCATGTCTTCTGCCATTACAGTTTCTGCTTGGCCTATATGTCTTTTGTCACCATGGTTTTCATTGCCAGATTACCCATAAAAAAGATGGATAGGTACCTTAGGAATCAGTTGAATTGGTTGTTAAAAATGGATAATTAGTAGTAGTCATATAAAATATTGCATGGAACTATAGGAATCAATCAGAGTAGGTTAGAAAGGATTAGTAAGGGAGATTGGGTAAGCAATTCATAAAGAAACAATGGGAGGATATATGTATGGCTTCCAAGTATGCAACAAAGTCTAAAAGATTTAGGATATTTGCTTGGAAGCGTTTGCATGGGTATTTTTTAAACCCGAAGCAGACTCCAGATGATTTTTCCTCAGGTAGATTGTAAACGTTGGAGGTGTGATGGGGAAGAAAGAGGTAATTGAGAACATATTTTGGGAGTGTAATGAGTTGGCAGACTTTTAAAAATTCTCTGAGTACTACTCTAACAGAAATACTGCGTGAGCAAATTGGTGAACTAAGGAAATGATTTTTTGAGTTATGATACAGAATCGGAATTACCTAGAAATAGTAAGGCCTTGCTGAGTTTAATTCCAGTGGCTGCCAAAAGAAGCAATTAGTAGAAAATGGAAATCAAAGTTAAAAACTGTACTAGAAGTAGTGAATATAGTAATAAAAATAACCGGAAGTGGGATCTTTTAAAAAGGGTAGGAGGAAATTACATAGAAAAATGGGAATTTTAGGAAATGTACACAGAGTAATGTTTTGGAGGAGGAATATGGTTTGAGGAATGGCAGGAATTGAATGATCTTTATAATGTTTGACTGACAATGACTGGATAGATTATAAGTGATGTATAACACTGCAACTGAAAATATGTCTATATATATATAAATCTATGATTGCCTATGTCATAAGTGATAATTTAATAAAGATGTTTCTTGTTTAAAGAAAGAGCCATTTGAATTCAAGCAGTTATTGTGCAGATATTCTTCCATTCATAACAAACATTTTGAAATAAGTTTTATGGTATGAGATTGCCGTCGACATAGGAACTACTTTTTTTGCCTCTAATTCTGCACTAAACATTGATGACCAACTCCTCTGATAATACTTGTAGACCCCCCACATGCAGGACCCCAAATGTGGTCATTATACAGTAGGAAACAAAACGTCTATTAAGGTGAGTTTCTGACTGTTCAGCTGGCCCTTACGCCTTTGATATACGTTAGACCAGAAACTCTGCAAGTTGTCACAACACAAAGTTGTGTTGTATGTCTGCAGTAGTGAGATTCCCATTCTTCCCCTGTTTAAAAAACAGCTTTGATAAATTTGGAAACGGGAACTACAAGCAAACCTGACTCTTCAGAGTATTTATATTCCAAGTTAGAGAAACACTTGGGTAGAGATACTTAAAGAAGAGAAATCTCTCTCAAGAGTGGAAACTGACCCAAAATACTCTCTTTTAAAAGACAAAATAAATAAGCTGTGACTCCTGCTGACAGATACCCAAGAAAAGATTGCAGGAGGGAACAAATAATTACAAAAAGAAGGAAGCTTTTCCAAAAAGGGTCCTGTGCCCTCCTTAGAATGACTGTCAGTTACCTGGTCACCTTCCCTCCCCATTCTGCCCATTCATCTCTTCATTTTTCACAGAATCTGACCCTCGGTGCTCCCTTTTAGCAGTAGATTGTTTCAGAGAAATGGGTTATTGGGGAATTCAGGAGGATTACAGATGACAATGGAGAGAAAACATTTCCTTCCTTTCAGGGGGATTCCTCCCCTCCTTCCCAATCAAGAGCTGTTTCTCCAAGTACTCCAACATACATCAGAAACAGAAGATAATAGAGCATGTTCCTGCAGATAAAATAGGTTTGGGATTTTACTTTAGAATGTTTATGGGTCCAAAGAAGGAGCACTCTTAAAGAATGGTTTTGGATACATCTTCTCTCAGTGTTTTGTAAAGATTTCAAAATTCTAGGTTTTGACCCTTTAGACAGTGTTACCTCTAATCCCATGTCAAGAGTATTTTGCTAACTTTAGACCCCCAAAGATGCATACTTTCATGTTTCATTAGCAAGCATCTTCAAGAAATTTCCAAGATTTTGTGTGTTTAGTCTTATCAGTTTTGTGCATTACCCTTTGGGCTATCCACTGCACCAAAATGTTTTACAAGTGTGTAGTCCCAGTGGCCCACTGCAGAATGCAGGTTAACCACATTTTTAGACTACTTGCTTTTTTGTGCCGTCTTTTCCCAGTTGTCAGGAATCCTTAACAAATGTATATTCTCTCCTGAAACATCTTGAGATTCCAGATATATATGCAAAAATGCTCCCTCACTCTGTTGCACCAGACCGTGTTTGTAGGTTGCCTGATGCACAATGTTGTAAAAGACTTTCCTCAAGAAAAGGGGAATTTGTGTCTGGAAGTTTTCTGAACTTTCTTGTTAGTCTCAAGCTACTGCCTCAGAATGTCTCAAGACAGTAGTCCTCTCAGTTTATATGGTTCTCTTGATTCCCTTTGCTAGACTACATATGAGACAAATACAGTGGTACCTCAGAAACTGGTGAACTTGACATTCTCATCCCATAGAGTTTCATATTCTAATCATGTGGTTTATCAAGTCAAAACTGCATTGGTGGAGAGATCAGATGAGTCACCATCCAGGTCTCTCTTTTTCTGTACGTAGTCCAACACAATCTGTGTTAACCGATTGCTCAAATGTTGCTTGGCAAGCAATTTCAAAGGGAGTAGAAATGCAAGGACTGTTGAACAGTTCATATCGAACCAAGTCCATCAAAGAAATATTGGCTGTAATTCAGGCCATAAAGCCTCTACATCATCTTTGGGATCCAGCTCCTCTCCAGATCAAAACTGTCGACACCACAGTAATTTGGTACATAAACATATGAGGAGGGGGGCACCGGGTCATACCCTCTGTGCCGGCTGGCAATTATAGCTTGGGATTTAGGTATTCAGCATTCTTTAACTCTCCAGCCATCTAACATACCATCAGAGCAAAACATGCTGGCAGAAAAGCTGTGCAGATCCTGGGTAGACCTTCATGAGTAGAAACGCACTGAAGAAGTCTTTAAGGAACTGATCCAAATGTGGGGAAAACCACAGGAAGATATGTTAGCCCCCTTTCAAAACAGACAACGTAACAGATTCTCTTCCAGGGCTCCTTGTAGCCAGGGCTAAACAACTGATACTGTTTCATTTCCCTGATTAGGGATGTTCCTATATGTGTTTTCACCCTTTCCAAAGATTTCCAGGGTAGTTCGGAAGATTCTGAAAGACTCTCCAAACATCATTGTGATGACTCACTTCTGGCCCAGGCAAAAGTATGTCTTCCTTCTTGTGGAATTGGCCAGGGGCAGTTACCACAATCTTCCTCACAGACTGGATCTAGTTGCACAAGGCAAGAAAATGGGAGGCATTTTCTAGTTTTCTAGCCAATGATCTGGGACCCATCAGGAATTTTGTACTACTGTTGCTCAAATATTTTTGTGTTTGTCCTCTGGCCTCTCTTATTCCTTTGTAAAGGATCATATTGCAGTAATTTTAGCATGTTTGCCCTTGAATTGTCCTGTCTCTTCTCTATTTACTGTTTTTAAAAGGAGTTTTACACCTGCCACCTTTTTGTAAACGGGTGTTTCTTCCTTGGGATCTCAATTTTGTGCTGGAAAAAATAACTATCTCACCCTGTGAACCTGCCTCTCAAGGTGACCTAATGTTCATCACTTGGAAAACTGCTCCATTTATTGCTCTGACATCTGCAAGAAGAGTCTGAGTTATAAGCTCTCTTGGTGTAAGAACCTTAGGTGTTTTTTTTCCACAAAAACAGGGTCACTCTACTCACAAACATATGTTTCATGCTAAGAGTTGTTTCAGAGATTACTTTGAATCAGGCTGTTAATCTCCCCATTTTCTATGTTGTTGTGTCTTTCGGCTTTTCCCGGTTAGGGGTCGCCACAGCGGAACTGTGATCCGCTAATGATTGGCAGTAGATTTTTACGTGCCGAGTTGCCAGCTCTGATGCACAACCTTTAACGAAGGTATGCCCATTCACGCATGTTTCCACATAGAAGACGCTCTAGCTGAGAATCGAACAGGACAGCGTCTTACTGTGAGACGACAATGCTACCGCAGCACCACCACCACAGTTAATCTACCCATTTTCTATACAGATCCTAAAAGCAAGGAAAAGAAGATTCTCCATACTATGGATGTGTATAGGCAACTCTGGTGCTATCTTTGTAGTCCTTCCAGAAAGGTGAACAACTGTTTATTTCCTAGTCTGGGACTAAGAAAGGCCAACCTGTGTCTAAACAGACTATTTGCAGATTGTTGTCTTCTGCTATTGTGCTTTGTTACACTCAACATGGAAAATCTATTCCAGGCAGTGTTAAATGCACGTTCCACTAGATCTCTAGCTTCTGAGGTGGCATACTGAAGGGGAATAGAAGCATTCTAGAAGTAGTAAATTGGTTCTCTGTCTGTACATTTACAAAGCACTAGAAATTGGAATCCTCTTCCATGTTTATAACTGGCTTTGCTAGGACCATGGGGCTCCTGGACCCTTGTCCTGCTTCCTCCTCCTCCCAGGTTGGATAAGCTATGGTAGTCTACCCATAGACTACTGCAGCAGTGAGAGGGATGAACATAGTACACTTATGTAAGTTGCACTTTCAACAGTCCATAACAGAAGATGTTCAAATTCTTAACTGCTAGAGTAACAGAACCCATCCACCACCCATTTCTTATATAAAATTTGAGTGGTATACAGAGTAAGATTTTGTTAATTATATTGGTTTTGTTCTGAATGAGTTCCCCATTTTTTTGGTTATGGACAAGAAAGCCCTGAAGATTTTTAGTCACTCTGGCTGTTTATGTATTTTTCTCCAAAAAGAGCATAGCTTTTAAGCAATCGGAGTGACATTGTGGGAGGTGACAAAAGCTATAAGAAGCTGGCGAGTTTCTTGTATCCTACTGGATACAACACTTTCGCTATTGCAGCAGTGAAGAATTCAAACATCTACTGTTATGGGTAAGTGCAACTTGCACAACTATTATACTTTGTGTCTAGATCTTCTAACCCTCAGAAACAGAAGGATACTTCATCTGAGGAGGATTCTTTCCCAGAATCAGACTCTGTGCCTCTGGACTATTCCTTTTAGTTGTACTGCCTTTCTGGTTTTGAGTCTGGTCTTGTAGATATCCTCAAAAGAAAGTTTTGTAGATATCCTCAAAAGAAAGTTTTGATAAAGTACCATTCATTAAATATTGCAACATTTTAATTGTGAGGGCAAATGACTCTGTGGCTCTCAGAAGCAGTACAACACTTTATTGCTTATGGATGTCCTCAATCATTCTGCTATCCCTCCTGCTTTAGAGCTTTGGAGGGCACCTTTTTCAGCTTCTGTAGCTCCAGAGTCTCAGCCTCCAGCATCAAAAAAGCCTGATAGGTACTACAAAGTCCCAAACAATGACAAATATCTGTACAAGAACCCTACAGTCATTTTTGTAGACTTGGGCAAGCCATCTAAACTTTTTCCCATCCTCAAATGTCTATCCAAATGATAAAGATAGTAAGGCAATAGACAGGTATGGTAAGAAAGTTAATACTTCTGCTACTTCAGCTTTCTTTGCTACTATCAAACCCATATGATTAGGTTTCTCTTATTCAGTTTGATAATATGCCCAATCTTATTCTTAATCTGTGTGACAGTGACTGTAGATATGTACTACAGAATATGATTTCTTCTTATTCTCAGGTTGCACATTACTCCATTAAATCTGCATATGACATTACAGATGCTTCTTTACTACATGTGATGTGAAAACCAAGCTTTTAACTGCTCCTTTGGATAAGGGCTACCTATTTGGACCCCCTTCTGCTGAGATATTCAAAAATTGGAAGAAAGGGGGAAAATCATGCAGAGGTTCAAGCAACATTTTCTTTCCCCATTCCAAATTTCTAAGGAATTCTCCCTCCAAACCAGGTCATTTTTATCACAGAAAGACTACTCAGCAGATTTTTATCACAGAAAGACTACTCAGCAGAAAGGCAAAAAATCTGAAAAGAAGTGGCAAGACAAGCCCAAATGTGATTTGTAATGGAGCTAAAGGGACCTTCTCAACTAAGGCTTCTATTTTCTGACCCAGCCCATCCTTCTCCCGTATTTGCCTTCCACGTTTCAGAATTCCCTACAGGAAAACATTCACAACAGATTCTTGGGTTTTAAAAATCATCCACAACGGTGCACACTACAATGGAATTTCTCTTATCCGCATACAGTTTCTCAAGTATCAACAAACCAGTATTATCTGGTTCCTTCTGCCATTTCAAACCTTCTAGATCAGGGTTTAATAGAGCCTGTTCTTCCTTGAAAAGGAAGGGTTTTTCCTCATTACAAGAAAGAATGCACACAAAGACCAATTCTGGATTCATCTACCTTAAACACCCTTTTGAAGATTCCACAATTCAAGATGTTAACATTCCAAACTCTTTTCCTACTAATTTTTCCCATACCATTTCTGGTTACCATGGATCTAAAGGGTGCTTAGCTTTGTATTCCTATTCATCCAGAACACAGGGAATTTTTACGATTCTTTGCCTTGAGATTTCACTTTTATTCCTTTCGTTTTGGGCTTTCCACTGCCCCCAGAATGTCCATTGTGTCTTTCCCCAAGTATAGCATTGTCTACAAAATGTCTAGCCCCATTATAGCATTCTTCAGACTCGGAGGTATTTACATATATCCTTATCTGGATGACTTCTGATTAAAGCCACTTCTTACAGAAGACTCAAGATTTTTAGTTCACTGTTCACCTCTTCCAGCACCTTAAGTTCACTGTGTACTTCAAGTCTAGCCTTATTCCATTAGTGTTCCTAGGTTGCCATCTCAACACATCCCTCATGGTGGCCTTTCTTCCTTCAGAGGAGATTCAGTTCTTAACAGGTTACTTATTTCCCCTCTTCTGCAGAAGGTCTGTATAGATGCATCAGACATGGAGTATGTGGGGGGGGGGGGGGGCTTGTAAAGAGGACTTCAATATACAGGGAATTTGCCCAAAAAATAACAGAAGACAGCCAATCTCACCATCACCTTTGTTCCTTAGGAACTCTACAGGCTTTGATGGACATTACCATTGCTGTTCATCACAATCCTCTCCTCCAAGCAGTTTACAATCCCTCTGAGCAGAACCGCTTGGCTGACTACCTGAGAAGATAGAGGGAAGACCCTCACAACTGGATATTGAACAAAGAGGTCTTCCTTCAAATTGTTCATCACTGGGGTTCCCCTCAGATATATCTTTTTATCTCTACTTTGAACAATCAGCCCAGAATGCTTAACTCCAGGATTCATTACAAGAAATCCTAGAGAATGAATGCCTTCTCATTTTCTTGGGAAGGGAAATTCCTGTATGCTTTCTCTCACTTTTCAGTCATGTTAAAGGTCCTTCTGAAAATTCAGGAGGACGGTCACAAAATAATTTTTTGGCAAAGACAAAATTAGTTCTCCCGTCTGTTCCACTTAGCCAAAGGTAATCACTCTGAAGATCCTCAGTCGTAAAGTATAGATAGGCTTTTAAATCATTTTAGGTATCTTTATTGAGAGGGTGAACTATAGGTAATAAAGGAAACTAAAAATCCTGCAACCAGAAAGTCATATTTCAAAATGGGAAAGACTGCTGGTGTCAAGCAGGAATACCATCTATCTGCAAATATTTGTGTGAATTGGCCAATTCTGGCTTGACTTATACCTCTGTTTAGGCACATTTGTCAGTCATTTTAACATGTCTACCTATGAATCCACATCTTTCCTGACATTTTGAGGTCCTGCACATCAGCAACCCCCCCCCCCCCCAAAGAACATCCATTCCTCCTCCCTAGGACCCAAATTATGTTACTGAGAAATTCTGTACCAACTTTTGAACCTGCTTGTTCTGCATCCTTTAAGTACTGTACATGGAAAACCATTCTTGTAGCCTTAACCTTTGCAAAGGTGGTGTCCAATTTAGAAGCCCTCTTGACTTTTCCACCTTTTTTGGATTTCCACAAGGACAGGTTGTCCCTTGGAATTAACCAATCCTTTATGTCTAAGGTAGTTACTGCAATGTCTCTGAATCAATCTATTCACCTTCCTACATTTTCCTAACTCTCAAAATGAGAGAAAGGACACTTTGTTTATTAAATGTACACAGCAAGTAAGATTTTACTAGGGCAGGACTAAAGAAATTAGAAAATGCAGTCATTTATTTATTTCCTTTGAGGGTAAAAAGCAAGGTCTCCTAGTATCCATTTCTAGATGGATTTCCTTGGCCATTTCCTTTTGTTGTTCTTCCATGGAAGATGAAAATCCCTTCAAGAACACATTAAATATTATTCTGTGAGGAATGTGGCTTATTTTTTGTGTTTTTTTGCCTTCAGAGGGCTTGATTCAGATCTGTCTTAGAGGCAGCTACTTGGTCTTTCATTTGCACATTTACGAAGCATTATAGAAGTGATGCCTTTCTAGATCCAGTACAGGATTTGCTAGAATCATACTTAAAGGGTCACCAGGCTCCAGTTCTCTGACTTCTGCCCCTTCCAAGTTGACCTAAAGTTTTGGGAAGCATCTCAATTTTTAGAATCACTGCAACAATGATGTAATGAAGAACATAGTACAGTTGTGTATGAACTTGCATAATATTAGATCTTCAAATAGATCACTGATGCAGTATATGCATAAACTCTCCATCATCCTTGCTCTCAGTCATATTTCCTTTAGGCTGATATGGAATATGTATTTACTTATCCTCAGCCCTTCTCATTTTAGCCTGAGTCTATTCTCTTTATAGCAAGCCTCAGCGTATATTGAGGCACGAAAACTCTAAAGATTGTCATGGTCATATACCCCTTAAATACCCGCATGTAGTCCTCGTAACAAAATACCAGCATGTAGTCCTCGTAACAAAGTCTGAGTAGCTTCTAAGCTCTGGTGTACCTACCGGATGCATGGTATAATTGGTTGGATACGCTCCATCTGTTAACATTACTGCAACTGTGATGTATTTGAACATCTACTGTTATGTTAAAATGATTTTTATTTGATCACTGCTGAAGTAGCTTTAGCTATATGGGTTGTATCTTGTTAAGGAAGCAACCCATATAGTTAAGGCTGCTGCAGCCAGTGATCATGTGAGCATCTACTGTTCTTATATGTTTACTTACATGACTATTCTTTCTTCATTACCTGTGAAAATTGCTCAGTTCAGGCTTAGTGTACACTTGATTTAACATACACTTCTTTGTCAGGTCAACTTGCCTGCCACTGAATCCTCCCTTTCATTTTATTTATTACTAGTTAAATATTTTTTTAAATGGGGGAATACATATTATGTCACTTAGAAAAAGAATGGCACCTTCCTGTGATCTGAACTTCATTCTGAAGATGTTAACTTTATCTCCTTTTGAACCTAAAGCCAGCTCTTTTCTGAAATGTCTTCTTGGAAAACTGCTTGGCTTATTGCTCTGACTTCTGCGATTCAGGTATCTGAATTACAGGCCCTTATATCTGGTCAATCTTTTTTGATCTTCTGTAAGGACAGGATGAGTCTGAACTAATACTTCCTGTATTCCTAAGGATTTTTCAGAATTTAAGCAGACTGTTCATCTCCCTCTGTTCTACCCAGACCTCCAAAACAAGAGAGAAGGGATTCTTCATACCCTAGATGTCCGTAGACAACTAAGAAAGAGTCTGGATGAAACTAAAGACTTTAGAAAATCTAGCCAACTTTGTGTCCCATGATAGTAAGAAAAATGGTCAACCAGTATTTAAACTAACCATTTCTAGATGGCTATACTATGGTGTTCAGCTTTGCTACTCTAAACATGGCAGAAATTCCCTTCAGAGTGTCAAGGCTCATTCTACCAGTGTTGTGGTCACTTCTGAGACTTTTTGGAAATGGTTGGATTCTAGATCCATTCTAGAAGTAACTACTTGGTCCTCTTTTCATACTTTCACCAAACAGCATGTGCTTAAATCAGTTTCTATAACCAGAACTGATTTTCCTAGAGCTGTTCATTAAAGAATCCTAGACTCTGGTCCTTTGCCACCCATCATTTATGAGCCTGGCAGTTGATCTATATTGTAATGGCTACTGCATCAGCAACCTAATTAAGAAGATTGTACAGTTGTGTAAGGTTGCTTGCAATAACAGCAGATATTCGTATAGATCACTACTGCAGTTCTAGCACATTCCCTCCATCCGTGTCTGCACCTTCCATGGTGGGTAGGTGGGGATTTCCCTCTTCCATTGGCTCTTTTGACATGACTTTCATTAGAGCTCTAAGTTCAAGTTTATTATAGCACTTTAAACTAGAGCACTTTCCTGACCAGCACTGAGCAATGAATGAATAGATAGATTTGAACCCAATAATTATGTAACCAATATAAATTGTCTGCAATAAAGTACTTAAGAACAGATGTAAGAAAAAAAAAAGAATAGCATTACTCACAAATGCTACTATAAGAGTTAATTAACAACATATAGTTGACAAAACAGCAGCTAGTTAATTTTATAAGAATTAATTAACAACATATAACTGACAAAACAGCAGCTAGTTAATTACTGCCTTCTAAAAGTAACAAAGCAGCAAATCGGCTAAAATGATGACAGCAGCCAAAGCAAAACAGCTGCTGGGACTGTTAATAAAACAAAACACCTGTAACAATAGACAGTAAATGAAGTCCATCTTGCTATTAAACAACTACTTCAGATTAAACTGAAAACCCTTACAAACCAGTCATACAAAGATGAAAATAATATCAAAGTCGCTCCTTCAAACAGTAAGCAAATGGTATCCAGCAAAATAGTTCATGGTTCTTTCCAGTTTTTTCCATGCTTTACACATGGTAGAAGTTCGCTCCTCTCATCTTATGACTGTCCTCCATTGATCAGCATGCTTAGGATTCAGTGCAACACAATTTCAAGAACCTCAGAAATGCTGACATACACCTAACTCCTCTCTCCCCTGTCATGACTCTCCTCCACTATCAGACTTAATTCGGGTACAGTTCAGCCCTTTTCCTGCTAAGCCAGCAACAGTAACACGTCAGACTG